>NC_142945.1:4704918-4717418 GCF_046866305.1 Octopus bimaculoides | reverse complement strand
CTGTTAATATATCCAGGTCGAGTATAGAATGTCGATGCAAATTCAATTAGTAAAATGCCGTGACTAGATGTGAAATTTAGACTACCTTTCAAACTGCTCACTAAGCATTTTCGTGATCAGTGTCATCTACATGATTTATATATGGGTTACAGGCAAATATAAGTGGAAGGCTCATGGCTCAGTGGTTAGAGCGTCGGTCTCACAATCATGACTCAGTGAGTACACTTCCCAGACCGGTCTGTGTGTTACGCTTTTGAGCAAGACACTTTATTTCACGTTGTTCCAGTTCACTCAGCTGTAGAAATGAGTTGTGGAAACACTGGGGCCAAGCTGTATTGGTCTTTGCTTTTGTTTTGGATAACATCGGTGGCGTGGAAAGGGAAGGCTGGTATGCATGAGCGGCTGCTGGTCTTCTATAAACAACCTTGCCCGGACTTGTGCCTCGGAGGGTAACTTTCTAACTGCAATCTCATGGTCATTCATGACCGAAGGGAGTTTTACCCTTTCTTACAGGTATATAAGCATGTACAGGTAATGTGTAGGCAGTATATTTTCAACTGAACAAAAGAAAATTATTGGAACGATTATGAAAAAATAAATAGATAGATAGATAGATAGATAGATAGATAGATAGATAGATAGATAGATAGATAGATAGATAGATAGATGGATGAATGGATAGATAGATGGATAGATATATAGATAGATAGATAGATAGATAGATAGATAGATAGATAGATAGATAGATAGATAGATAGATAGATAGATAGATAGATTGGTAGTTATGTAGATAGTTAGATTCGTGGATAAATATAGAAAGACAGAAAGAAAGAAAAAAGACAGAAAGAAAAAAGACAGAAAGAAAGAAAAAAGACAGAAAGAAAGAAAAAAGACAGAAAGAAAGAAAAAAGACAAAAAGAAGTAACGGGAGAAAGAAAGAAAGAAAGAAAGGAAGGAAGGAAGAAAGAAGAAGTGAATGAAAGAACGAAAGAAATAAAGAACGAAAGAAATAAAGAAGGAAAGCATGACCGAATGAGGGAGCGAACAAGCGCTGATGTCATTTCCTTTCCTATGAAATATATTTTAGTCATGCACAAAATAATTCAGGGGTTTTAAAACTTCCGTAATTAGCGTAATGACTTGACAGTCAAATTATCTTAATATCTTCCTAGTTGTACTCAACTCTCTCTCTCTCTCCCTTTTTCTCTCTCTTTCTCTCTTACACACACTCTCTCTCTCACTCTTTCTCTTTCTCTCTCTCTCTCTCTCTCAAACATACACACACACGCACAGACATGTACATGCACGCACACACACTCTCTTTCACACACACACACATACACAACATTCGATCCAATCGCTTTAATTTGATTTGTTTAATTGATATGAACATCTGGGTATGATCAGTCGGATTACATGTCATTTACAGTAAGTACGCGAAAATATTTACGTAATGCTCTACGAGTGGATATGTCCGCGTAGGTAAGAATTTCGTTTCATAGCCAGGTGTTTCCGAGTTCGAAACATCTTGGTAAACCTTTTTTGTTTAAACGCTTTTAATTTGGCCGATACTTTGGGGAATGAAAACCTACCACATGTAAACTGTACAGAAGACCCTTTTTTATTATATAAGAGCGGGCAAAGTGGATAGTGCAGGATGTGGGGCTGCGGTGAGACAGTAAGAATAAAGTAGGCGTAAAGACGTGGTTAGCTCTCTATTTGAGAAGAGCAAACAGGCCGTTTGAAGAGAGTGATGACGAAGATGACGTTGATAATATTGAAGATGCTGATGTTGGTAACAGTTATGTCTCAAGCTGCTGCTATCTTAGCACCTTCAGATGATCTCTACTCGACTGCTACTCAACCACTCTACCAACCACCCTACCACGGCCAGACTACCTCTATTTATATGTCTTGGACGATCCTACTTCTTCGCTTGTGGGCATCGACACAACAGTAACGATGGTGATGGATCCTCAATCGGTTCCAACAATGAATATTTTTCTTCTCCGAACAACCGAACTCGTCGTTGATATCGTCTTCTTCAACATGTCTCGTTCGCCTGCAGCGCATTAATGAAACTACAACGAAATCTTCCCAAGTAGGCGAAAGTACTCCAGCTCCCTTGCTACTCTTGTCTAACCAACTCGTGATATTGTCCATCCATTGTGTTCTTTACCCGCCTCTTGAACTACTACGCTCCACTCTCTCTTCTATGATAATGGTTGCCAAATCTCTTCCTCTTCGAATATGGCCGTAATGGATAAGCTTTTGTTTTTTCACAATGTTCAGGAGTAGCCATCTTTCACCTATTAGTTCTAACACTGATTCATTTGTTCAATGATTATTGTAGGAGACTCGTAATATTCTCCTCTACACCCACAATGCAAACGCATTAATTATATTCCCTTCAAATCTGTTCAGAGTCCATACTTCGCAACCATAAATTCCCTTTTAATCTCTATCAAAAAAATACTAAAAGAAAGTTAACCGAACTATCTTTTCATTAAATTGACGTATACATGGCTGAGTACACCACGGGCACATATACCCTTAACGTTAATTCTTTGGCAGCATTGGTATGAAACAATAACACATGACAAAACTGGATCTTTAACTAACAAGGCCAATTTATTCGACGATCATTTTTCATATAATATCCGTTTATTAATTTCATTAATAAGAATTAGCCCGATCCGAAATTTAAAAAAATAAAAAAGCTTAAAGGCAATGACCCAAGTTGTCATAGAGTAGAATCGAACGCAGAAACTAATCGATTGGTAAGCAAAATTCTTTATCCCTTCGTCACCATCTGAGGATGGTTCAATCGAGGTTTTTGATGGAAAGAATAGATGAATAGACGTAGAAATGTGCGATAGATACAATTTAGTTGTTGCTCAGAATTCTTAAGATATCATAGGCATACAAAAAAAAAAAATCGATATCAAAACTTCGATAACAATATTTTCCACCAACCACCATCATCATCACAATACTACAACGAACGAACGAACGAATAAATAAATAAATGAGAAAGAGCGCAAAAGAAAGCAAAATACGACTTCGATGTTATGAAAGCCACAGTAAAAATGTCTGAAGTCTGGTTCTAGATGATCTCAGTGTTGGACGAATTAAGATAAAGGCTAACACACATCCTCAGTAGTAGTAGTAGTAGTAGTAGTAGTAGTAGTAGTAGTAGTAGTAGTAGTAGTAGTAGAAGTAGTAGTAGCAACTTGCTGGGTAGAGGAGGAAGTGAGTAAGCACATGGTGAACGGAAATGATTAAGTTATGGAAGAGAAGCAATTAAATGGTGTTATGAATGTTTCAATAAAACAAATCTATTGTCGTGACACACCTGTTGTGTGCGTGTCTACGTTTATGTGTGTGTGTAGATATATGTATATGTGTGTATATGTATGTACGTATGTATGTGTATATATATGCATATATATATATATATATATATATATATATATATATATATATATATATATATATATATATATATATACATATATACACACATACATGTGCATATATATATACACGCATGTACGTGTGTTTATTGCATGCATACACACACATACATGTATGTATGTATGCATAATTAGTGAGATAGAATGGGAAAAAAGAACGCAGGGATTTGTGATTTTGTGTGTGTGTGTGTGTTTGCTAGCGTTCTTATATGAGTATGGATATATGTGTGTTTATGTGCATGCGTGTATGCGTTTCTGATATGTGTGTGTGTGTGTTTGTGACATAAACGCGAAGTACTGGGGACGGGGAAAAGATATTTAGTATTGTGTTCGTTATTTGTTGTACGAAACAAAATGGGCGAGAAAAAGGCTTTGATAGGACCAGTGTGTCGCGTAGGAAAATCACTGACATAAATAAATATAAAGAAACAAGGAACTAGCTCCGAAAAAACAAAAAGCCGTTGTACTAGCGGCACAGCAAGCAGTTTGGGGAGATGGCACCTCTGTAAGATAAAGACTGGGTTGTGTTGATGAATGAGAACTTGCTAATCAAGCAGATGGCCTTCATTTAAGTGCACTCTATGATGTTCGAGTTTACAGCGATATCAACCAGATTATCAGACCGTCCCAGTTGTGAAAGCCGTATTCCTTTGGGAATTTTACATAAGATTTGCTTTGTTGTTCAAAGCTTCGGTGTATTTTGGTCCAGAATGTGTTATGAATGTGACACAAAGTGTTATGAATGTGAGTTCACCAAAGAATATCAGAAGTTGTTCGATTAGAGTTAACAGTAGCTTTAAAAGTTATAATTGCAAGTGGTTGAAGACTAGAAAAGATAAAATATAGTGATTGTGTTTCTTTACGCTTGAGGCTAATAAGTAACCCGTGTATCCACTGGAATGTGTTATAAATGTCTGTTCGTAGTATCAGGACAAGCTTGATAAGTTATAACTAATACGGCACGCTGCTAATAAGCACTCGAGTGAATAAAAAATTAGTTAACCCTATAATCGAGTTTCGCTATTTATGACCGAATAGATACATATATATATTTGTATGTATATATGTATGTATGTGTTTGCGTGTCTGTGTTTGTCCCCCCAACATCGCTTGACAACCGATGTTGGTATACTTACGTCCCTGTGATTTAGCGGTTCGGCATAAGAGACCGATAAAATAAGTACTTGGGTTACAAAAAGTAAATCATGGGGTCGATTTGTTCGACTAAAGGCGGTGCTACAGCATGGCCGTGGTCAAATGACTGAAACAAATAAAAGAATAAAAGAATATATATTCGACGGCTTCCACAGTTTCTGCGTGCCAAATTCACTCAGAAGACATTAGTTGCTCCGCAGATCTAGTAGAAGACACTTAACCAAGGTGCCGCACAGAAGGACTGAGCCTGAAACCACGTGACACATCAACGCTTGTGCCTCTATATACAAGGAATAATAAAACCATTTTATTAAATCCAGCACTTTCAACGATCCACCTCAATACTCCACCCTTAATGCGTTCTTCGTCGCTGGTTTTACTAACTTTACTCCAGGCCCTCCTACCCCTTCCATACGTCATAATACATAATCATACCAGTTCTCAATTCTCACAACCCTTATCTCTTGTGGTCACCGCTCCAGCGCCAGCTCTTCTTATCTGCCAGAGAAATCAATAAGTTCTCACGCACATACACTCGCACATACAGATGACCTCTCTCTGCCGCTTCCGCATATCCGGCTGTCGAATAAATCCTCTCAACCCTTTAAAAAAGTGTCATAATAATAGTTGTTTTTTCCCGTCATAGGCGTGAAGCCTGAGATTATTATTATTATTATTATTATTATTATTATTATTATTAATAATAATAATAATAATAATAATAATAATAATAATAATAATAATAATAATAATAATAATAATAATAATAATAATAATAATAATAATACTATTATTATTAAGGTGGCGAGCTGGCAGAATCGCTAGCACGCCGGACAAAATGTTTAGTGCCATTTCGTCCGCTGCACGTTCTGAGTTCAAATTCCGCTGAGGTCGAGTTAGCCTTTTATCCTTTCGCGGTCGACAAATTAAGCACCAAGGGAATACTGGGGTTGATGTAATTGACTTAAGAAAGAAAGAAAGAAAGAACCGACATCAGAGAGGATGGAATGTAAAGTTGACCTCACCGGGAGTTTGCACCTGGATACATACGTGATATGAGATGTGTCTACGAAAACAGCCTGCATAAATATCACAAAGATGGACGCTCTAAAGTCCTAAGAATTTCGAGTTGGAAAAGTTGAAGATTTTTGATATCTTAGACTTGTATTTATTATTCCACAGACATACACAAATAAATGAATAAATAAATAAAGAAAGAAAGAAAGAAATAAATAAACTGACGGAACGATCTCAGTTTGAGGCTAAGGGTTAGGGTTAGGGTTAGGGTTAGGGTTAGGCTAAGGGTTAGTCAGGAAAACGCATAGCAGTGTCATATCTGCTCGTGGAGCTGACCACAAAAGTGATATAGGGTTAATAACACACACACACACACACACACATTCCTCTCCCTTTCATTTATTTTCTTACACCTAATTTGTTTCTGTTTCAAGATTTCTTTTAACTTTTTCCTTCATTTCTCACTCACTTTACCATTCACTTTACGTAGATTTAAAATCTCAGAATAGCAATCAGGTAAAACTAAAAGGCAGAATCAAGTTCGATCTCTCTGCACGGTACCATAAGCATCGAATCGTCCAAACCCATTCAGCAATGGCCTGTTAGTGTCCTTTGGCTGTGCATCAAATCTATCATTTGGTTTGACTTGCAACGAACCCATTGTTGCAAAACATTTGGAGTGGGGTTCTTCGTTCTGTAAACAAGTTCCATCCTTTATCCTACCGGATTCAAGGGGCTTGAAGATGATCATGGGTATTGACATTCGTCTCCTTTGTGCTCCAACAATTCTAACGAAAAAGAGACACTCCACACGCACAATGAGACTATTTGGAGTTATAAAGAACATCGAATATATGCAAGAAAATGAAAAGAAGCTAACAACATAGGACATGGCGGTCATTTCAGATTTTTATCTTTTACACCACCACATTTCTCACTACTACTACTACTACTACTACTACTACTATCATCCCCATCTCCTCTGTTACTGTGAATAGCATTAAGTACGTATAAATTGCGCGATGGTGGTCATGGTGGCTTGGGACAAATTTGATAATAAACAGATGAAACTCTTTGCACAAAAACACACACAATAAATACATACATACATACATACATACATACACGCACATACACACACACATGTAATGTTTGTGTGTGTATGTTACACCCAACATCAATGAGACATCAGTACTTTAAATATAGAGGTTATGGTATTTAGGTCTGCTATTTCAATTGGTGTTTTCTTCATTTCATCTCTCTCTCTTCTTTTTCTCGTTCTTCCCACACTCTCTCCCTCTCTCATTCTCTCTTCCTCTTTCTCCTATCTGTTTCTTTCCTTTCATTCTAAAAACATCGTTTCTTTTCTTTTACTCCTTTTAACTTCATTTTCATTCACCTTGTACAGTCTTTCTATCTTTTCTATTTTCTTCTTTCTTTCCTTTCGTTTTGTTCTTTTATTTTTCTCATTCTTCTTTCCTTTGTTATCTTCTCTTTCTTTATATATCATTCATCTCTCTCACCTGCTTTCATCCATTTTCACTTCTAACTTTTTCTTCCCTCTTCTATTTCGTTCGTTATTTCTTCCCTTCTGTCCGGCCTTTTTTCATTCATCCCATCTTTACTCTTGAAATCTTTCCCTTTCTTTCCTTCTAATTTTATTATTCTCCCCTCTCTCTTGCCATATTACATTAATCTCTTTCACCAAATAATTTACAAGTAGTACCCATTTACTCCCCCCTTCCTTCTCTTTCATTCTTCTTCTTCTTCTTCTTCTTCTTCTTCTTCTTCTTCTTCTTCTTCTTCTTTTTTCAGTATTTTTCAATGATTTACTTATTCCACTTCATTTTCATTCACATTTTACTCATCGTTTCTTTTACCCATTCTCACTCATCCTCTTTCTTTCATACCATTTACCACTGACTCATTCTTGATTCTTTTTCTCCATCTCTCTCTCTCTCTCTCTCTCTCTCTCTCTCTTTCTTTCTTTTCTCTCTCTCTCTCTCTCTCTCTATATATATATATATATATATATATATATATTTATATTCCTGTCATTTCCCCACCCCTAATCATTTAATTTGTTTCTTTTTCAAAGTGTTTTTCAAATTGTTCTTTCACAAAAACTCCTTCATTTTAATACCTCTTCTCAATTCAAATTATCATTGTCATTCACTCATTTCATTTCGTTCTATATTTTATTCCTTCCGATATCTTTCATTTTACTTTAAAAAAAAAACGCTATTCTTTCATCATTGTTTTTCATTTTATAATTCCGTTTGCATTTCTTAAGTTTTACTCCTTATATCTTCATTCAATCAGGATTCTTAACCCTAAACCAGATGGAAAATAATGAGAGAGACAAAAGAACCCCTACCGGTGAGTTCGTAGGGAAATGTCGGCCCCGTCGCACTCCAGATATAAAGACTTAACAGCGAATATGTGAAACTAGCATTCACGTAGTTTCGAGGCGAACATCCTTGCCGCATTTATCTTCTGCATTACGCAATCAACGTTTAAACAATATTTACAATGTCGCCTTCGTATTTGGCGCCTTTTTTTTTTGCTTCTTGTTTCACACTTCTGTTGAGTCGTGATTAGTGGTTAATGCGGACGTATTGATTTTCAGCACTTGTAACTTGATCATTCATATCAAATGTTGAACGTGATGTTACGACTCTAATGTACTTAGTCACTATCAGTAGGATGGTTTTACTTTGCGATGAATGCAGAAGCATGCATGTATCTATATATATACATTCGCATTGATACATCGCTAGCCACTACACATTAATTTTTTTTCTTTTCTTGTTTCTTTCTGTGTTCCTTTCTGTGGAAGAGCGTAGGCTCCAAACGTCAAAGACTTTCTCACTTCCCAAGCGTTAAACTAATACATCTGTTCGTTGTCTACACCACTTGTCTTCGACTTCTGTTTTTTTTTGTGAATTCTCCTTATGTATATATATATATATATATATATATATATATATATATATATATATATATATATATATATATATATATATGTATGTATGTATGCATGTATGTAAGTATGTATGTATGTATATGCATACGTATATAGCACTGATAGTTTGCCAGTGACACCGAAGTTTTGGCCAGTTAAGCCATCAAAAAGCAGTCCGATGATGGTTTAACTGGCCGAAACGTCGAAGTTACTGTCTATACTATTCTTGAATAATAAATTTGTATTCGACCAGATGTATTGAGTAATCCTTCAATTTAACGTAAAAGTGCTTGCATTATAACGTAAAAGAATATATATATATATATATATATATATATATATATATATATATGTATATATATATATATATATATATATATATATATATATATATATATATATATATATATATATATATATATATATATATATATATATATATATATATATATATATGTATATATATATATATATATATATATATATATATATATATATATATATGCTACACGCACATATCTTAGTGCTTGCTGTCAGAAGACAGGGAATTCGATGCCACAGTTGGTATTAATACTTTTATTGTGAGTCAACCACTTTTTACCATTCTGAGATTCGCCTGTAACTAGACGGGTCCAACAAGTCTGTAACGACTGACGATATTATGGCACACGCACACACACACACACACACACACACACACACACACACACACACACACACACACACACACACATATATATATATATAGGATTCCTGTACAGTATGAGATGGT
Source organism: Octopus bimaculoides (assembly GCF_046866305.1). Classification (NCBI taxonomy): domain Eukaryota; kingdom Metazoa; phylum Mollusca; class Cephalopoda; order Octopoda; family Octopodidae; genus Octopus; species Octopus bimaculoides. The sequence goes on along the minus strand of NC_142945.1, from coordinate 4,708,033 downwards.
GAATGGAAATGAGATAAAGTGATAAAGAGAAGAAACAAAATATAAAAGAAATGAAAACGTAAACGGAAAAGAGAAAAGAAAGGAGCCACAATATATGAAATTCATTAAGCCCAGCACGCAAAACAAAAAAAAAAAGACGGCTTGATTGCTAAGCAACAACTCAATTTTTTTAATGTTTTTATCATTGATCTCATTATTTCACTAAACTATGGGTATCAATTTATGTGTGTGTATGTCTGTGTATTCCTGTGTATTGATAATGCACATATGCTTCAGAGGACATACTTAAATGCATCTACAAACGCAAAATACAAAAGAAAAGTAGCTTACAAAAGTTAAAACGCAATAAACGTAAAAATCTTAAAACACAAAAACGTAAAAAAGAGTTTCAGAAGAAAAACGTAAAAATGCTATATAGTTTTACTATGAGTGCTCAATAAGAAATTTTTAAAAAGAAAATTAATTCAATTACTTGAAAGCTATGACAACAATGTCTATGTGAATAAGATCTGAACGGGGAGAGAATGCAAACAAAAAAAAAATGCAAAAAAGGAAATAAATATAGCTAAAGATAAAATAGAAGAGAACACGAAAAATGAAACAGAAAACTTAAACAATGAGCTACAAACAACAAACAACGAAAACAATGCCACCACAACAACAACAACAACAACAACAACAAAGTTTTCGGTTCATATTCTTAAGTCTACGTATTTGAAATAATTTCTCAACTGCTTCCGCATGGCTTGAGCTGACCTGACAGCATTGTTACTCGTTGAAAGTATCTTTGCTTTTCTGTTTTTTTTTTTTCTGTGCTGCTTTCGACGGGTGTGTTGGCAGGCCTGGTGTGGGCTGGCGGTGTTTACGACAACGAGTGCCAGCGGGTGGGAGAAGTTCCTACCCGTTCATAGTAGGCAAAAATGTACACTTGTCTTCCCAACAGCCTTTCAAGACGATACAAGGTAGGCCACAACAAGGAAACCCAGAAAGTAATTGTATCTATATATGTTGTTGTGCTCTCCTCATTCAAGGTGTGCCAATTTCTTTCGCTTTGTTTTTCTTTCGTATGTGGTGGTAACGGTAAGAGACAGAGATAGAGAGAAAGAGAGTAGGTTCGTGTGTGTATGATCGTTGATCGTGTGTTTATGAATGGGATATACGTGGTCTGATCAATAAGTATCCGGACTGTTGCCATAAAAACGAAGCTAAAGTACGCAGAGTAGAACCGTTTGGCACAGATTGACCTTCAGTCACAATTTATATGTTCACACGACGTTATGAAGAATAACATTTCCTGAAGATGCTACGAATTGGGATAGAACTTAGGACTTCACAGTTACGAAGCAAACTTCTTAACTACTCGGCAATAACGCGCCTGATTTGCATAAATATGTTAGGCAATTAACCATGGGATATCAGGTATACAATACATTTACTGTAAACCGAAACTGTGGGAAAATATCTTCAAGCAATCTTTCGGTAACAATCTATGACGTTATGAATGAGTGTGTGACATTGCGTTTCATCTGCTCGACAGCGTTGGCCAGTCAAATACACTCTCACACACATATCACACACATATCACACACATCACACATATCACACACACTCACACACGTATCACACACGCTCACACACATAACGCACGCACACACACACACACCCATTCATGACTGACGTCATGTACTTATACCGAAACATTGCCAATATTCCTTTATTTATACTTTATTCTCTTATTCTGTTACTTTTTATTAGGTCAATCCATATTGCCGAACCGCTACTTTACGGGACGTAAACAAAGAAACACCGGTTGCCCAGCGGCGGGATAACACACACAAAACAAACGCAAGCACTGGCGCGCACACGAACGCAAACACATACACATATACAGCATACACATATACAACACACACACACACGCACGCACACACACACACACACACACACACACACTCACACACACACGCATGCATGCATGCAAACACAGAGAACGCCCCCACCCCGCACCGACTGATATACAGTGTCGGTTTGTTTACGTCCCCGTAACAATTTACATCCTCTTAGCAGTTCAACAACAGGAAATGATAAAAGAAGTGTTAAAAAAAACCCCCAAAATTTACGAGTTGCTGGATGACAATCTTTAAGGCGGTGCCCCAGCATGGCCGCAGTTCGATTAGACAGACAGAAGAATATAAAGAAGAGTATAATCACACACAAGCCTGAATAACGTACTCATACACACACACACACACACACACATACACACGTGCACACACACCCACAAGCACTCACACACACACACATATGTACACGTGTGTGTTTGTGCGTGTGTGCGGTACATAAGGTAGTCTTTTTTCTTTACTTTTATTTCAGCCATTTGACTGCGGCCATGCTGGAGCACCGCCTTTAAATCGAACAAATCGAACCCCCTACCCAGGACTTATTTTTTTGTAAGCCTAGTATTTATTCTATCGGTCTCTTTTGTCGAACAGCTACCTTACGGAGACGTAAACAAAACGACGTCGGTTGTCAAGCGATGCTGGGGGAACGAACACGATTTGCTCGACTAAAGGCGCTGTCAAATGACTGAAACAAGTAAAAGAATAAAATAATATATATATATGTACATATACGTCAGGCTTCTTTCAGTTTCTATCTACCAAATCCACTCACAAGGCTTTGGTTGGCCCACGGCTATAGTAGAAGACACTTGCCCAAGGTGGAACGCAGTGGGACTGAACCCGGAACCATGTGGTAAGCAACAGATAGATAACTTCGGAGTGAAAGGTATTGCACGGGAGGTAAAGACGAGGTTAACCGACGCTGCAACGCAATTACATTGTCCTGTTGTGTGTGTGTGTGTGTGTGTGTGTGTGTGTGTGTGTGTGTGTGTGTGTGTGTATATATATATGCGTGTGTGTGTATCTTGCACATCTTAGTTGTTACTGTAATTAGACGAATCGACACCTGTAATTATTTTTTCTAAGGCCTGTTACTGATTTTATCAGTCTCTATGCCGAGCCACTAAGTTACGGCACCGGTTGTTAAGAGGTAGCTGCGGACAAAGACACACACAAACTTTTGCATATATATATATGAGGGGCTTCTTTCAGTT
>NC_142945.1:4687418-4697418 GCF_046866305.1 Octopus bimaculoides | reverse complement strand
TATTTAATACACACACACACACACACACATAGTAATGTATGTGTGTGTATAGTGGGAGAGGCGAACGCTTGTATTTCAAGAGAGTGAGAGAGTGAGAACGAAAAGAACTCAATACATGAGACTGAGTATATCTACGATATATGTATATATATATATATATATATATATATATATATATATGAGACTTAGGTGAATATGTATGTTTAACCCCCAAAGGGTTAAACACATACATATTCGAGAAAAACGAATTTGATTTTTGAAATCTGCGTCCTTAAGAAAAGGTTGTCCGTAAATAATAATGAGAAAATATATAATTTCCTACGAGAAATAACTCAACTTTTAGATCGACAAATCTCCCACTCTCTATCTGTCACCATCATGCTCTCTCCCTCTTACGCCTTCTCCTCTCTATACATAGTTACCACACTCTATTTTACTCCCTTTTTGGATATGTATGATCTCTCACGCATGTTGTCTCCCCCTCCTCTCTCTCTCTCTCTTCATACGACATAATTTCTACCATTTTGTTTAAAACTTCGTTTTCCAATGTCTACTTTCATTTTATGCCACATAGCTTTCACGCACAGAATACTAGCTTCTAAATCCGGTTTTCTGCTTGGGTAAAAATTATCAAATTTTAAATCACTGTAACATTTTCCAAAACATTTTCTGGAATAAATAAATTCCAAAATCGGATTCAGCGAAAAAAAAAAAGCAAAAAAAAAACCGTCAATAAACCAAATTTGAAAATTTTCACTTAATTCTAGAATATAAAAATCTGTGATAGTAAATTTCTTTCATTTTCCGCTTTTATCTTTGTAAACGTCCTCCCTCCCTCCCTCTCTCCCTAAATATATATTTGACACAATTTCTCTCACTCTTTTCATACGTATATCGTTCACATTCAGTGTGTGTGTGTATATGTTCGAATGTGAGTGTCAGTGTGTTTAAGGGATTTCATTAGGTGTATTAGTTTGACGCTTAAGAAGAATGAGTCTTCGGCATTTCAAGCCGACGCTCTTCAGCTGAAAGGAATGGGCAGAGAAAACAGATGGGGAGGGAAAAAAATAGAGAACCAAGTACATAAGTGAGGCTATACAATGGCTTTTGCTATCCTAGCGACATCAGTTATTCTGTCGTTAGGTTTACATGCTTCACACACACACACACACACACACATGAAGCAAATAGCTTTTTGTTAGACCCCACCCCATATAATACAGGCGCAGGAATGGCTGTGCGGTAAGAAGCTTGATTTAAAAAGAAAAGAACAAAGTTTTAGAGAAGCAAAGTTCGGTGGGCGGCTTTGTCTTCTCCCATCTATACCATCATGTACACTATTCATCTCATTTCATTAATGTCTCTGTCCAGCCCTAGCTTCTGCTAATCTATGTTATGCCTAAATGGCAAATTTAATGAAATAAAGAAGCTTGATTTCCAACCACATGGTTCCGGGTTCATGTCTTACTGCTTGGCACTGCGTGCATGTATGTAAAGCTCATATTTTCTTTTCAACTCTAGGCAGACGGCGCGAAATTATTGGGGAGGGGGTCAGTCGATTAAATCGATCCCAGTATGCAACTGGTACTTAATTTATCGACCTCGAAAGGACAAGTAAACCTCGGCGGAATTTGAATTGAGAACGGAAAGACATACGAAATACCGCTAAGCATTTCTCCCAGATATACATATATCTGTCTGTCTGTCTGTCTATCTATCTATCTATCTATCTATCACATGCAAAGGCATGCGCACGCTCACACGCATAATCATATTTAAGTATAAATGCACAATTTTAGGTTGCTATGGTTAAATCAAGCGCGACGAACGTATGGCGCATGCGCCAGAAGTGACGCACTGGATGATTAGAAATGGTGCATTGAACGCTTGTCCATAATTGTTCTCTCTACGTTTGATACTTGTTTGATCCTGACGCGGCAACCAGCCCTGGGCCATCGAGGCTTTTCGTTAGTTGATTTTCAGCAAACACTCCTGTACTACAGGGCTTTGCTTTGTTCATTCTTTGAGAATATTTACGGGTCTGTACTTTCTTTTCTCGAAAATTCAGCCATGTTTGTTGGGGTTTTTTTTTGGGTTTTTTTTTTACCTTACCGATCACAAAATGACGTCAAGAAAAACAGAAGGTTACAAGTAAGCGCGAATTCAATGAGCAGTGGGAAAACGAACTATTATTCACGGCGGGCCCTTTAAGTAAAACGTTGTGCATTGTTTGTGAAAATAGTTTCTCACGTAGTAGAACACACGATTTTAAGATATTGAAGCTAGTGATTGGATTAGAATTACATGACTGAGGAAAAAAAGGCCGAAATCAAAAGACAAAATATATTTGTTGAATGAAGTTGTGAAAGTTTGACGTTGAATGGAGCGTTTTGTGAAATCGGTTCAGCGTTGGCCACAAAATGGAAGCTTTTCTCGAATGGAGAAGACTTTGTTCTACTTTGTCTCTTTTACTTTCTGTCCAAATATTTTCAAATTCTTTTAGTGATATAAAATATCTCAAGAACAACAAAAGAAATTATTCTGTCAGCAAACACCTACGAAGTGGAGGCGCAATGGCCCAATGGTTAGGGCAGCGGACTCGCGGTCGGAGGATCGCGGTTTCGATTCCTAGACCGGGCGTTGTGTGTGTTTATTGAGCGAAAACACCTAAAAGTTCCAACTTTCTCCCACTCTTTTTCCTGTTTCTTGAGTAACGCTGCGATGGACTGGCGTCCCGTCTAAGCTGGGGGGAGCACATACGCCAGAGAAACCGGCAAACCGGACCCATGAGCCTGGCTCGGCTTTAAAAGGGCGCATGAATAAAAAATAAACACCTACGAAACGAGGATTCCTCTCTCTCTCTCACTCACTCTTTCTCTTTCCCTCTTTCCCTCTCTTTTTCGATATGTCTGCGACCGAAAGTTTCTTTCTACGCGTGTATTTTCTTTTCTTTAGATCGACTTCGGTGCAATCAATAGACGTCAATTGCCCGGAGCACTTGCTCTGTTTGCCAAGCAGTAGTACTGAACCCAGAAACATATGGTTGGGAAGCAAACTTCTTACCACACACCTACGCCCATACACCCCAGCCCCCGCCACACACACATACACATAACGGACCTATAAACGTACTGTATACACACACTTACGTGTGTGTATACACGGTCTGCAAAAATATTCATTTCATGTCTATCTATTTATCTCTCTATTTATATACATACATACATACATACACACACACACACACACACACACATACACACACACATATATATATATATATATATATATACATATATATATACATATATATATACACACACATGTATATACATGTATATAGATGTCATTCACATATATACACGATATATGTATATGTATATATATATATGCATATGTGCATATATATATGTATATATATTTATATATACACACATATATACATACATATACATATTATATACATATATACGCAATCACAGACATACTCCAGATATACATTTACATTGGTTCATAACAAAGTTTTATTGTCTCTCTCTCTCTCTCTCTCTCTCTCTCTCCCTCTCTGCCCCCCCCCCCTCACTCTTTCCTGCCATAAATGTAATTACACACACTTTCAAGCACACACACACACACACACACACACACGTACACACACATAATAGAGTCAATATGTTGTACTAGAAAGAATGGCATTTGGAATGTTGTTGCTTTTTAATATCTCTGTTATTTTTATACAATTCGTTGTCGTATTAATATCATTTATGCAAGTTCTTTATTATTTTTTTTTTATTTTTGCGCATTCATTTCTTCTTAGTTATATATTTTTTTGTATCTCGTCTTTATTTTATAATTTTATTCCTGTCATTACCGTGACCACAGACCATCTTATCGTGATTGTTTTACTTTTATTACCATTTTCATCATCATCAACATCGTCATCATCATCATCATCATCATCATCATCACCACCACCACCACCACCATCATCATCATCATCATCATCATCACTATTAAGTTCACTATTAATAATAATAATAATAATAATAATAATAATAATAATAATAACCCTTTCTACTGGAAGCACAAGGTCTCAAATTTGGGGGTGAAGAGATTAAGTCGATTACATCGAACCCAGTGCCTAACTGGTACTTAAATTATTGACCACGAAAGGATTACAGGCGAAGTCGCCCCCAGCGGAATAATAATAATAATAATAATAATAATAATAATAATAATAATAATAATAATAATAATAGTAGTAATAATAATAATAATAATAATAATGTTAATGATGATAATATTATCATTATTACATTATTGCCATTTTTATTATTATTTTTATTATTACAATTATTATAAGGCGGCGAACTAGAAGAGTTTTCACCGCGCCGGACAAAGTGCATGGCAGCATTTGATCCGACTGTGCATTCTGAGTTCAAATTCCGCCGAAGTCGACTTTTCCTCTCTTCCCCTTGGTTTGAGGGTGGGGGTCGATAAAAACAATAAGTGTCCGTTGAAATCCGGGCTGGGGGTAGTCAATTGACTACTCCCACGATCCTCACCAAATTTCAGGCCTCGGGCCTCTAGTAGGAAGGAATAACCTTTTCACTACTACTACTACTACTACTATTACTACTACTACTACTACTATTAAAGATTATAAAAATAGTAGCAGGATACATTATATAAATAGCATAAATTACTATCATCATTATTGTTGCTCTTGTTGTTGCTGTCGGTAATTAGGTGTCCTGTTCTTCTTCCGTTATCTTTACTTCCTGCTGCTGTTGTTATTGTTGTTGTTGTTGTTGTATTCGTGGTGGTGGGGGTAGGGGTGGGGTGGGTATTATTATTGTTGTTGTTATTGTTGTTGTTGGTGGTATTATTGTTGTTGTTGCTGTTGTTGGTGGTGGTGGTTTTATTATTGTTGTTATTATTGTTGTTTTTGTTGTCGGTGGTGGGGGTGGGGGGTATTATTGTTGTTGTTGTTGTTCTTACAATTGGTATTATTGTTGTTGGTTGTTGTATTATTGTTGCTGTTGTTGTTGTTGGTGGTGGTGGTGGTGTTAGTATTTTGTTGTTATTGTGGTGGTAGTGGTGATGTTGGTATTATTATTGTTGTTGTTGTTTGTTGTTGTGTTTGATATATCCTTTGGGTTTGTTTGCTTGTTTTTGTTGTTCATGCTATTGCTTTGCTTGTTTGTTTGTTTTTCTTCTGTTCTTCTCCAGTTATTTGTTTGCTTGGATTAACGTTACTATTTTTACATCCTCGATACGCAACAGAGATCTGTCACGGAACGGTACTGATGATGGCGGTGATGATGATGATTCTGATGGTGGATGTGATGATGGCGTTGATAATGGCGAGACAACGATGAAAGGAGTGTGTGCTTATGCGTGTGTGTGTAAGTTAGGGACGTATAATAGAAATAATATTCTACTATTAGTAATATTATTATTATTAATAATATTTACACAGTATTATAATATAAACACAATAAGACATACATATGTATACCTACGCATATAAATATATGTATATATATACTTACACAGACACACGCACATATATATGTGTATGTATGCATGTATAACAAATATGTTGGTGCGATATCTATTATATAACTAACAAGATCCTATGAAACAGCTGTATACAAATGGAATAAACATCTTTATATACTTTCTCTCCAGCACTGCATCTCATGGATTTTCCGAACGAGGGGAAAGCTTATTCTATCCTCAGCCACGGTCATTTTTGTAACCATGCACTTAACGGAGAGCTTAATAATGCTTGATCGGTTTTTTTTTTGTTCGAATGCCTGTCACTCCTGTCAGTGTGTGCGTACCTGTGTGTGTGTGTGTGTGTGTGTTTAATAAAGTGACTTTTAGCTAGGAAGAAGTAAACAGCGGAGATTCAAGAAGGCCGTAATTTCCTATTTGTAGTAAAGCAACAAATTGACTGGTTGCGTCGTAAGAGAAGGGAAGGAAAGGTGAAGCTATAAAGGTTATGTCTCGTCAGGGTGTTGTTTTCAGTGTTTCATTGAGAACAGAAAATAAAAAAAGAAAGAAAATATAATTATCGTTTTATATGAAATATAACGAGCTATTAATACCTCTTCGTCAACATCTCCGTCTACATTAACTATTACCACTACTACTGCTGCTGCTGCTACTAACTACAGCAACAAAATAATAATAATAAAGGTTTCAAATCTTGGCACAAAACCAGCAATTTACTTATTTTATCGACCTCGAAAGGACGGAAGACAAAGTCGTGCTCGGCGGATTTTAAATCTAGAACGTAAAGAACCAGAAGAAAAACCACGAAGCATTTTATCCGACGCGCTAACGTTTCTGCACGTATTTGACCTTAATAATAATAATAATAATAATAATAATAATAATAATAATAATAATAATAATAATAATAATGATAATAATAATAATAATCCTTCCTACTGGAGGCACAAAGCCTCAAATTTGGTGGGAGGGGTATAGTAGATTATATCGACCCAGTGTTCAACTGGTACTTAATTTATCAACCCCGAAAGGACTAAAAGCAAAATCAACCTCGGCGGAATTTGAACTCAGAACATAAAGACAGATGAAATGCCATTAAACGTTTTGTCTGGTGTACTAACGATTCTGCCAACTTCTGGCCTTAATAACAGTAATAATTCTTTCTGCTATGAAGACAAGGCCCCAAAATTTGGGGCAGCGGGTTAGTAGATTACCTCTCCATTGCTCGACGAGTATTTATCGACCCTGAAAGGGTGAAAGGTAAAGTTAAACTCATGAAGACTTGAATTAGTCCAGATTTGAACTCGTTAAGTCCTGGCAACGTTGTTACTCTTCACTACCTCGGACAAAATGCTTTGCGGAATTTCTTTCTGCTCTTTACATTCTGAGTTCAAATACCACCGAGGTCAAATATGCCTTTCATCGTTCTGGGGTCGATAAAAATAAAGTACTAATCAAAGGGGTCGATAGCGTCATGTAACCCTCAAGTTACATATCCAACCATAGACATCATTCGCAAACGAGTATGACAGGCTGATATGTACGATGCTTTCGTTAAATTTCTGAGGTGCCTGTGTAGTCGCAGATATACCGTGGACACCCTCTCGGCCCCTTCAAGTTCGCAACCGGAAAGAAAAAGGGCTCAACTATGACCTGGTTTTCGGGTGAATAGATCGGGGCAGTGTAAAACAGAGCCCTTGCTCAAAAGCCACATTGTGCCGCTTAGTCTAGTGTGATCCCAAAAGACTAACCACTTGGCCACTTCTTCACATTCGAAAGTCTTTAAAAAGGGGACACATTAGACAGACTGTCAATGATACATAATGTTTGTAATGTGAGACGGGGTGGTCAAGAGTGGAATGTCTTTCATCATGGGTCATTGTTTGATCAGTTTAAAACACTGACATAGAGCTAAACAACATTAACAACAACAACTACTACTACTACTACTACAACAACTACTACTACTACTACTACTACTACTACTACTACTACTACTACTACTACCACCACCACTACTACAATTGCTGTTGTTGCTGCTATTGCCACTTCTTCCCTGCTGGTGCTACTACCACCACCACCACCACCACCACCTCCTCCACTACCATCACTGCTGATACTACTACTACTACTACCACTACTACTACACACATTTTTTTGGAAAGGCGACAGGAAAACAATCGATTGAATTGAGGCCGAAATTCTTGAGAGTTTGCCAAACAGGAAGTAAGTGACGTAGCGTGGAGGTGCAAGAGAACAGCGTAGAGTGACAATTTGCTATGTGCAGCACACAACGTTTTGATATATGTATTTGCTGGACATAGCATTGACGTCGTTATTAACGCAATAACCACCATAGTTTTTGTTGTTGTCGTTGTTGCTATTTTCATTATTAAGGCGGCGAGCTGGCAGAATCGTTAACACGCTGGGCAAAAGTCTTAGCGGCATTTCCTCCGTCTTTACGTTCTGAGTTCAAATTCCGTCAAGGTCGATTTTGCCTTTCACCCTTTTGGGGTCGATGGAATAAATACCAGTGGAATACTGGAGTGGGTGTAATCGACTGGCCCCTCCCCCAAAAATTTCAGGCCTTGTGCTTTTAGTTGAAAGGATTATTATTATTATCATCATCATCATTATTATTATTATTATTTTGATCTTGGCTCAGGTTTGGTCTTATTCCTGATAGAAATAGTGTGGGTAGCAGGTTACTACCAATAGTCTTTCAAGTGCTTATTCTTTGTAAGCCTAATACTTATTGCATCAGTCTCTTTTGCCGAACCACTAAGTTACGGGGAGGTAAACACACCAGCATCGGTTGACAAGCAATGATGGTGGTAGTGGGGAGACAGACACAGACACACGAATGCATGCACACACACACACACACACACACATATATATATATATATATATATACGACGGGCTTCTTTCAGTTTCCATCTACCAAATCCACTCACAAGTCTTTGGTCGGCCCGAGGCTACAGTAGAAGAAACTCGCCCAAGGTGCCACGCAGAAGGACTGAACCCGGAACCAAGTGGTTGGTTAGCAAGCTACTTACCACACAGCCACTCCTGAGCCTAGAAACAATCACTGATTTTATCGTTGTCATCATTATCATCATCAGCGCTATCATTGATAGTATGTCATCGTTTAGCCCTAGGTCAGCTCTGGGGTTCGATCGTGGTAGAAACCAATTGAACCATGCCAAATATTTGCATTTTTTTCCTTTTCTTCGATCCATTTTTCTTCTCCCTCTCCCTCTCCCCTTTCTCTGTCTATCTGTCTGTCTCTCTGTCTCTCTCTCTCTCTCTTTCTCTCTCTCTCTCTCTCTCTCTCCATCTCTCTCTATCTCTCTCTCTCTCTCTCTCTCTCTCTCTCTCTCTCTCTCTCTCTCTCTCTCTCTCTCTCTCTCTCTCTCTCCTTGTAATCATTAAATCAGAAAGACGTAATTTGACAGTAATTTCGTTGCTAATACTAGCAGGTCGAACTAACGCATAATGGCTCCCGCACTGGCTTGATTTATGAGTGGAAGAGGTGGCGGTGATGGTAGTGGTGGCGGTGATGGTAGTGGTGGCGGTGATGGTAGTGGTGACGGGAATTGTGGTGATAGTGGTGATGGTGGTCGTAGTGGTGTTGGCGTTGTTGTTGTTGTTGTTGGTAGTGGTGGTGGTGAAGTACTAACGGGGGTATGTAAGGTACAAGGTTTGGTTGTAATAGGAAGGAAGGGTTCTGTTGTAGGAGCGGCTTCTAAGCAGGTTTACACAACAAGGAAAAGAGAAAACAGGCAATGAGTGCTTGGTTATTCATGTGTAAGATTCGCATTCTCACTTGGACACACACACTCACACACACACACACACACACACACACACACACACACACACACACAAGTAATACATATACATACAGATAATACATACATACATACTTACACTCATAAGTATGCATACATAAGTATGCATACATACCAACATATACACACATATCCATACAGCGAATGTAGATCATCAAAAGCATACACACACGCATACACACACACACACGTACATATATATAGATGTATGTTTGTGTGTGTAGAGAGAGTGAGAGACGGTGCAAGATATTAAGAGATAGATTGAAAGATACGTATACACACATACGCACACACACACACACAGATGTGTGTATGGGGTTAGATAATATAGAGACAATTCACTAAAATTATTAGAATATTTATCAAACACAAGACATAAATAATTGCGAAATTATAGGATAATAATTCCGAGAGAAGAGACAACAATATTTCCAGTACGTAAAAGGAAGTCCATTTTAATAGTCGTATTAATAATAATCATAATAATAATCGTTTCTACTATAGGCACAAGGCCTGAGGTTTTGAGGGGAGGGGACTAAGTCGATCCCATCGACCCCAGTGCTGGACCCCAGTCCTTGGATCAATTTGTTCGACTAAACCCCTTTCAAGGCGGTACTCCAACA
>NC_142945.1:4672418-4682418 GCF_046866305.1 Octopus bimaculoides | reverse complement strand
GTGTGTGTGTGTGTGTGTGTGTGTGTGTGTGTGTGTGTGTGTGTGTGTGTGTGTGTGTGTTGCGTTTAAGGATAGACATAAGGTAAACATTCAGGTTACAGTCATAACGATTACAAGTAGTAAGAAGAAAAAAGTAGTAGTAGTAGGAGGAGGAGGAGGAGGAGGAGGGGGAGGAGGATGAGAAGAAGGAGGAGGAGGACGAGAAGAAGAAGGAGGAGGTGGAGGATGAAAAGAACGAGGAGGTGGAGGAGGCGGTGGAGAAGAAGAAGGAGGAGGAAGAGGAGAAGAAGAAAAAATAAAAGAAGAAAAAGAAGAAGAGGGAGGCAGGGGAGGATAAAGAAAAGACAAAAGAAAAAAAATGAAGAATTTGAAGAAGAATTTGAAGAAAAAGAAGAATTTGAAGAATTTGAAGAAGAAGAAGAAGAAGAAGAAGAAGAAGAAGAAGAAGAAGAAGAAGAAGAAGAAGAAGAAGAAGAAGAAGAAGAAGAAGAAGAAGAAATCACAGGAATTGGAAGAAGAGAAATGAAGGAAACTCAGAAGAAGAAATTTCCGACTGCAAAGACGCACATTTATTTGTGTAGGTCACGTGATTTCGATAAACCAATCGAATCTAATCAACGTGTTGACCGAACCAAATTGGCTTTGAAAAACCTTCAAATAAAAGGTTAATGGAAAGTAAATAAAAATAATTAAAAAAAAAAGAAGTAACTGCCACACAAACCTACACACACCCATACACACACCTCCAGATAAAGATGGCTGTGTGTACATATATGAGTACGTCTTGCTCTTTTTCTTGTTTCGGTCATTCGACTGCGGCCATGCTGGATCACCGCCTTTAGTCGAACGAATCGACCTCACGAGGACTTATTCTTTATAAGCCTAGTACATATTCTCTTATGAGGACGAAACAAATAAAAGAATAAAAGAATAATAGAATAATAGAATATATGTGTCTGTGTGTGTGTGTGTGCATAGAGAGACGGACAGATATGCAGACAGACTGGCAGACATAATATATTTCACTGGCAGATGCAGCGTTTGTGTAATACGCAGACGGAATCCACGTGAAAGGCTTCTGTACAATATCCGTCGAGTCAATTTCATTCATATGTTGCAGATATTTTATCTTTTGTTTCAGTCACTGGACTGTGGCCATGCTAGAGCATAATCATAACGGTTTTTAGTCGAATGAATCGATTCCAGTATCTGTTACTTTAAAGACTGCAAGACTGCTACTTATTTTGTCGGTTGTTTTTTGGCGAACAGCTCAGTTAAGAAGCCTTAAAGAAAAAGATATCGGCTGACAAGTGCTGGAGTACAACCACACACACGTACACACACACACACACACACACACACACACACACACACATATATATATATATATATATATGACGATAATTTTTCAGTTTTCGTCTTCAAATCCACACTCACTAGTTCCAAGGCTATAGCAGAAGACACGTTACCCAAGGTAGCATAACGAGGGACTGAACTCATTTCAATGTGATTTAGAAGCAAGCTTCTTACCACGCAACCACAGACAGACAGACAGACAGACAGACAGACAGACAGACAGACAGACAGACAAGTAGATAGATAGATAGATAGATAGATAGATAGATGGACATAGACACAGAGGGAGAAAATGAAATACAAACTGACAGACAGACAGACAACTAGACAAAGTTACAAACAGATATTCATGTAGACAAACATACATAAACGCAACAAGTCCATACAAACACATATACACTAATATTACCCATAAATCAGTTAGAATAATTAAAATATGTGTGTGATTGAGTGTGTGTGTGTGTGTGTGTGTGTGTGTGTGTGTGTGTGTATGTGTCTGTGTGCATGTGCGTATGTGAGCGAGAGCGCGCGCACGTGTGTGAAGGGGGTGGGGTGGCAGTTAAAGCAAGTTTGTCTTTTTCAGTCTAGGTGAATGGTATTTGATCAGTGGAGCTTAGTAAAAACCATTTAGATGAATGGGAATTTCTGTGTGTGTGTGTGTGTGTGTGTGTGTGTGTATATGCGTGTGTGTGTGTGTGTGTGCATCGGTGGGTGTGTTTTATGTGGTCATCTTGTTGTAGTTGTTGTTGTTGTTGTTGTTTTATCAATCACTAATAGAAAACGAAGAAACTGAAAGAATACGAATATTTTAATGATGTGAAGAAACAGAGCAGAAATCCGGGCGTATATTTGTATAAATATATATATTTATACATATATATATATATATATATATATATATATATATATATGCATATACACACACAGACCCACACACACACAAACACACACACACATATATATACATATATATGTATATACATACATACATACATATATATATATATATATATATATATATATATATATATATATATATATATACAAAGAGAGAAAAAGAGGGACAGGAAAAGAGAGAGAGAGATAGAAAGAGAGAGAGAGAGAGTTACAATTGTACGATAGAGTGTGTAGGAGTTTGTAATGTATTTGTTCAGAAGAAGAAAAAAAACGCGGCGAGAGAGTTAATATGGAGGATGTCTGGCTGAGATAAATGTCGCATACATACATATGTATCACCTAGTCTATGTCAACAGGACACACAGACAGATACATAACCTTTATGTACGACAACACGTATACATATGCATATACTGCGCATATATATATATATATATATATATATATACGCTCACGCGCGCACACTCATTTTTGCATAAACATAATGTATATGAGAGACGATATAGATAGGCAGATTGATAAATAAATAAATCTTTTGACAACCGATGTTGGTGTGTTTACGTCCCCGTAACATAGCCGTTCGGTTGCCAAGCGATGTTGGGCGACAAGCACAGACATACAAACATACACACACACACACATACATACATACATACATACATACAGACATACATATATACTTATATAAATGTATATACGACGGGCTTCTTTCAGCTTCCGTCTACCAAATCCACTCACAAGGCTTTGGTCCAGAAAAACCTATGGCCAAATACGTTCCAACAATGCCAATCCCGCCTTCTACTTTCTTTTCTAATTAATATATCCAGAATAACTTTATCCAAATTCTACTTCCTTTTATCACCTATCAACCTCCTCTTAGACACATGAGACTACATGTCCACACGAGACAGCTTCAATGATCTAACTCATAAATGAGCGCTATCCCAAGAATCTTATCAAGTTTGTTAACAATCATTTTGGAAGAAGTAAGGAAATCTCTAACGTAAGAGAGAAGACTTTAACCCTTTCTCCTACCATTTATTTCTGTTTTGTAATAGTCATTACAGAACCGGGATTTTGACGCGAAATACTTATAACAGGATGTTTCCTGTTAAGGTGATTTGATAGAGATCTGATTTGTTTGTTATTTTTAGCTTCTTCGCTGACTCGTCAAAGGAGTAATGCAGTTTCCAAATGCAATTTTTGCAACAGTCTTTGTTCTTTTCATCGCCATAGTTATTTTTGCTGTTGTTGCTGTTGTTTTCATAGCCTTTTGTTTCACTAATATATAGAAGATACTTAACAGAGAGAGAGAGAGAGAGAGAGAGAGAATAACTGCTAGTGTCTTTGTATGTTTGTGTTGCCTATGTGAATCGTGTGTGTGTGTGTGTGTGCACGTGTGCGACTGTTTGTGTGTATAAGTATGTGAGAGAGGTGAATAAAGAGAAAAAGAATCAATGAAGCATTTTTTTTTACGTAGCCTTTTATTTCATATTCGTTGTTTTTTTTTTCTTTTCTTGCTTGCCCTTCGTTTTGTTTAATATTTTGCAGTTTAGTGTATATAGTTCGGCATAGTACAGAAGACAGATAAATCGGTAACGAGTCGTTGACGTAAGCATACTTAGTTTTCTTCCACACACACACACAAAGAGAGAGAACGAAAGAGAGAAAGAAAGAGTGGCGGGAAAGAGAAATAGAGGAAGACAAAGAGAGAAAGAAAGAGAGGATGACAAAGAAATGGAGAGAAAAAAACACGCGTCGTGTTTAAATAATGATCATTTATTCACACACTTATGCGATTCACATAGAGTAAATTTACATGTATGTTAATATGTTTGGATGTATATGTGTTTACGTTTGAGCGTTCGTGTACGCAAAAATGTTTATATAGGTGTAGGCATAATTGTGTGGTTAAAAGGTTCGCTCGAAACCACGTGGTAATTACCGTGATGATGGACTATTCAATTTGCGAAGAACGAATGACCATATAATGAATGATATAAGGAAGGAGTTCATTAACATATGCAAATAAAAAGTTATATAAGGCTCACTGGATAGCCTTTTAAGAATTACAAAAAAACAAAATGAAAAAGAAAAAAGAAAAAACTTCCCGCAACATGTGTATATTCAAATATGCAGAAATACATCTTATTGCTTCACTGTCTAAATATATCTGGAACTTAAAGGGTAATTAAAAGTAATGTGACCCTCTACATTAAAGCTTTCAGAAGCAGCCATTATGTATTTCGAAGAAGTACAACTATCATTTACACCTTTTTACTATTTTGAAGAAGTAAAATCTGAAATGGACAACTCTTGCAGAGATTTCTATAGATATTTATGTAGACTTTTCTGAAGGAAAATTGGTTTTCATTTTATTTCTAAGTTACCTAATTTATCGGATATAATTACAAAGTATAAAGATATCATAAAATACCTTTTTATTACCTGAGAATATTTAATGTTCTAAAACGAGATGGACGGACTACACGACTGTTATCAATAGCATGAATATTACGAGGAATATTTGTGTTTTAATCCGAGATTAGTACGTTCATCGATTTTAAAGCCCGCTTCTTTGTTTACCTAACAACGCTTTTATATGACTTAATCCAGTTTCGACCATATATGAATTTGAAAATGTAAATAAAAACCCTAACCCTAACCCTAACCCTAACCCAAATATTTAAGTATTTGCTTGCCGTGTTTTCAGGTCGCCAGAATCACAAAAGCCTTTGTATTTCAACAATGCCTTTGTCTGGAAATTCAAGTTCATGTCAATCAATTCCTCTAAAGTGTTAGTCCCTGTATCTACATTTTCTTTTTCACTGCGGATGGATAAATGATCTACTGACGGACTCACATACACTTAAACGCCTTAAAGCGTACTTAAAATCGTCCGTTAAGGTGTGGGATTGAACCTGGTAACTCCTCCTGAAGATATAGAGTCAAAATCAAAAGAAGAGTGCCACTGTTATTTAGTGAACAATATTTCGACATCTCGTGTGTCTTCAGCTGGTTCAAAAAATAATTTGTCAATCTACTTCATTTTGGTTAATATAATTTGAACTCAGGACATAAAGTCAGACGAAGTATCACTAAGCATTTCGCCCGCCATGCTAATGTTTCTACCAGCTCGACGCCTTGCTGTGTGCATTATCATCATCAGAACGAACGGACTTGTGTGCCTATATAAATACACACACAGACAGAGACATACTCACACACACACACACAAGCACCCCCCCCCCTGTCTATCATTTTTTTTCTTAACCCCCAAGAGTATAACCGGTAGAATTGTGGTTGTGCTTCTCTTTTAGCGTGAGTTGTATTTGTGTATTACTTAAGCAAAAAACTAATCAAATGAAATATATAACAAAATAGAAAATAAAATAAAATAAACGTATAAGTAAAATGAAACCGAGACATAATAGATTAATCAAATAATAGAATAATAAAATAATAGGAATAAACGAATAATGGGAATAAACGAATAATAGAATGGTTAAATAATAGAATAATTAAATTAGAGAATAGTCGTATAAAATAAAAAAGACCCACGAAAACAGGTTATCGTCCTCTCATTACGAATTCCTTCATACCTTTCATTGTGTCACTGTTTGTCTCTCGGTCTGTCAGTCTGTCTGTCTGCCAGTGTGTCTGTCCGTATATATAAGTTAACTGGAAATATTTAAAATCTATTTTTGCTTTCATATTTTTTTGTGGAGTGTGTGTATGCGCGGTGTTGGGAGCTGCTAGCTGCCGGGTTGTAGAACGGCGGTTTTTGTTTGTTTTTTTCTCTTTTCTTTCTTTTGGAGTTGTACCTTATTATAAACTTACGATTTCCCCCACTTCTTCCCCCCCCCTTTCTATCTCTTTTCTTGCCATAAGATATTAATCTACTTTTTTTATTTATCAGACGTCAACGTTGCTCGAGGCTTTCAAAACTGTGACAATCCCTCCGCTCTTCACCCCACTTTTTTTCTTTTTTTTTTTTTGGTATTTCAAAAACCCTTTACATTTCAGAATAACATCATGCATCATCGCAGATATAGCTGAATAGTTAAGGAATTCACTTTGCAAGTATACAACTCCCAGGTTCGATTCCGCGTCGTGGTTCCGTTCGTTGGACAAATATATTTTACACAAACTGTCATGTCGGTCCAAATCTTTTGGAAGAAATTGGTAAGACGGAAAATATGACTAAGACTAATGAGTACGACTTAAACAGTAATTACAAAAGAATAATCATCTATGAATACGATTTTAGTATTACAAGTGTCTGAGGTGTATTCGACCATACAGCAATTAAAACTGAAGATAGAGTTACTAGTAGTTACAAAGGGTCAGACTTTAATATGTAGTAAGTCGCGAAGCACTACTACTTGTGGTGTACAAGTGACTGAGGTATATTCAGCCATACAATAATCATATCTGAAATGAATAACGTAGTGAAGATAGCATTTTGTTGAGTACCCAGAAGTAATATAGTCAATTAATGAGTGGCTCACGTGATAAAACAACTCAGATACTCATCGGAGATACCGACGGATGATACTTCTTTTTTATATTTCCATCATACAGCGGTATGTCTGTGGAGTGGACGAGGTTGGGGTGGGGTTAATGTCTTTACTTTTTGGATGGTAAGGTAATTTCTTCCCGGTTTCAGTAGAAATGTTCATGTCGCAAACTCAATCAGGCGTGATCGGCGTTGATCAATGACCATCTATCCGTGGCCACCTCATCTTTTGTCCTGATGACACAGAGATGTTGTGACAGTAATGTGTAAGTGTGTGCGTGTGTGTGTCCGTGAGTGTGTGTGTGTGTGTCCGTGAGTGTGTCCGTGTGTGTTTCCGTGTGCGTGTGTTTGTGTGTGTGTTTGTGTGTGTGTGTGTGTGTGTGTATTCGTACTGGGTATGTATTTTGTATTTGAACGTGTATATATTCTTCGCTCTCTCTCTCTTTCTCTCTCTTTCTCTCTCTCTCTCTCTCTCACCCTCCATTTTACACTAACACACTATACACACACGCACACACATGTAAAATATATAGGTACATAAGACTGAGTTTACGCTTTTCTCTGTGTGTGTGTATTGAAATGTATGTTCATAGATATAGACAGAGAGGGAACAGAGAAAACTATACACACACACACACACACACACACACACACACACACACACACACACACACACACACACACACACACATATATATATAGATATATATATATATATACATATACATATATATATATATATATATATATATATATATATACATATACATATATATATATATACATATACACACACACAAACACACACACACGTACAGACGCATGTACGCATATATATATGTGTTAGCGTCTGTGTGTGTGTGTGTGTGTGTGTGTGTGTGTGTGTGTGTGTGTGTGTGTGTGTGTGTGTGTGCGTGTGTGTGCGTGAGTCGAGGGGGAGAGAGAAAGAGGAATTTGCAAAACAATAATAATCTCTATATAGGTTTGAAGTAATAAATTTTACAGCAAGTTTTTCCCACACTCTTTACCGAATATCTACATAAAAATTAGTACCAATGGGAAAAATAAGACAGAAAGCTCGCCATTGCTGACTGACCAAACATCATTCTTTTTTATACACCGCTTTTTCCTTCTTTCTTCGCATACATACACACATACATATATATATATATATATATATATATATATATATATATATATATATATATATATATATATATATATATATATATATATATATATATACATATATACATATATATATATATATATATATATATATATATATATATATATATATATATATATATATATATATACACGCTGTTCTAAGTGTTTTATAATTATCATTTTCATTATTATTTTGGCGGACAAAATACCTTGAAGTAGTCTTTTGTTGCGTTTCTTGGCAACGCGAGTTCAATCTCTGATGAGGTCAAATATGCTTTTATTTTATTTTATTTTATTTACCCTGGGGGTAATAAAATATTAAGTAACAGTCTACAAGCTGGGTCGATGTAATTAAATGGTGTCCCCTTCACCCTAGAAATCGCTAGCTCGTGGGACTAAAATCTTAGCGGCGTTTCTTCCGGTTTTACGTTCTGAGTAGCAAATTCCGCCGTGTTCAACTTTACTTTTCGGGGTCCTTTAAATAAGCTCCAGTTGAACCCCAGGTCGATGTTATCGACTTAATGCTCCCACAAAATTTCAGACCTTGTGCTTATTATAGAAAGATTTACTGGGGCTACTATACCGTGTTGTTTACCATAGTATCCGTGGTCTACGTTGTGAAATTTCCTGATCTGGGCTAGGGTTTAAGGTAAATGTTAGGGAATAATGTTAATGCTTAGGGTCAAGATTCGGGTTTATTAAGGGTTAGACTGCACGCTAAAGTGCAAGTGACCAGGTAAGTCACATGTTCAATTGGCACCGAATTAGTTGTAAACTGGTAAGCTAGCAGACCGGATAAACTGCATAGCGGTATGTCGTCCCTCTTAAAGTCTCGAATTCAAATTCACCCGAGATCGACTTTGTTTTTCGTCTTTTCGGAGTCGATAAAATAAGTACCAGTTAAATACTGGGGTCGATGTAAAAGACTGGTCCCCCCCCCCCTCCCACAAAACTTCAGGCGTTGTGCCTAGAACAGAATGAAAGGATTACTAAGTTGTTGTTATTTAATGTTATTGATTTCCGGATTTAAAGTTATCGCTAATTAATATAAAACTGTTTTTCCTGGTGTTTTCTTAGTTCCTTGCTTTGATATTGTGGATGACAGCGAATATGAGAATTAATGAAAGGCAAAAAGGTGGAAGACTCATAATGAGCGCGAGAGCATGGAGTATTGCTGATGTGTAAATTGTGTGAGAGAGAAGGACAGAGAGAGAAAGCAGACAGACAGACAGACGGAGACAGTGAGAGAGATATGTGAGAGAGGTTCGTGAGTGTGTCTTTGTTTGTGTGAGTGAAGAAAATATCTGAGAGAGAGGGAGAGGTGGAGAGAGGGAGGGAAGGCGAAATTATGTTTGTGTATATGTTTCTGTTTGCGTGAGTGTGTGTGTGTGTAAATATGTATGCGTCTGAGACAGAGGTGGAGAATAAGAGAAACAACGATCGTGTGTGTCTGGGTTTGTATAAGAAAAGTTTAAATTAATGATAAATCGAGACATAGAGAGAGGGAGAGAGAGAGAGGGATGATACAAAAAGAGGGTGAGAGACATACAGACAGACAGAGCAAAAAAGGGGCGGAGTGAAAAATACAAATAGTGATTCATTTAGACAGAAGTGTGACAGTGATATATTTATCAAATGTGTCCTTTTAGTTAGAAGACAGCAGAATATAATCTAATCTGTTCGATTTGTCTGTTGTGTCTTGCACATTGATCAACCACATGGAGATTTCCCCTCGTAAATAAATCACCACTTTATAATTATTCAAACAACAAAACTACATTTGAATCCCGCCAAATGTATGACATTTCGTCACAATTAAAGTAAAATGGCGGCAAATGAACGTCAGAATAATATAATATGGTGGATATTGAGTTCGAATACCACCAAGTTTCTACAGGGTCTACCAAACGAGGGACACTTTTTAGTGATTTTTTTTCTCTTAGAGATATGTCAACTCCTATAATACAACATATATATACATATATATATATATATATATATATATATATATATATATATATAGGCGCAGGAATGGCTGTGTGGTAAGAAGCTAGCTTC
>NC_142945.1:4662418-4667418 GCF_046866305.1 Octopus bimaculoides | reverse complement strand
CTACAAAATTATGTTTGAAGGACTTACAACGATGTCTCCCTGTCTCCCGTCGAGAAGACGACATTTATGTAGATTGTCCTTACTTTCTCAGACTTATTAATTATTTGAAGGAGCGAGAACAATAAACTCTTGTTTAAAAAGCCTTATGGGGAAATTGTCCTACATTTTCAAACTTATTAACTCTTTGAAACAAGTGAGAACAATAAACCCCTATTCGTTGCTCTTCAACCCCTGGTCGAACTTAACTCAGCTGCCCTTTGACTGAAAGCATCATGTATTTTTAGGGATATCCAAGACTATATTATCCAATGTGTCTTTCCTTGTTGGAGAGACTACTGAATCATTTGAAGAATTAGCTGCTATTTCTAGCATTTTGAGCAGCTACTAGTGGATCACTCGTCGGTTCGTTACACCTCTATGTGGTAGGCGTGTCCGGACGTCACCCATCTCTTGAATGAATCTTGTATCGTTTACTAGTTTCAGTTATTGGAATGCGACCATGCTGGAGCACTGCTTTTAAATGGTTTAGTCGATTCCAGTATTTATTTTCGCTTATTTCAGTTTGGTACTTATTCTTTCCATCGGTTCTTTTGCCAAACTACTTTAATACGAAGCCATAAACAAACCAACACCGGCTGTCGAGCGGTGTCGAAGGACAAACACAAAGACACACACACTTGTGCGTGGATTTGGTAGACGGAAACTGTTGTGTTTATCTCCCATCACCGTTTGACAACCGGTGTTGGTGTGTTTATGTCCCTGTAACTTATCAGATAGAATAAGTACCAGGTTCGAAAAAGAAAAAGCCCTTCGGTCGATTTGTTCGACTAAAACCCTTCAAGACATTGCTTCCCTGCACGGCCCCAGTCAAATGACTAAAACAATTAAAAAAGGAAAAAAGAAAAAAAGAAATGAATAAAATCTACTCTAAATTATGAACCAGAGTCATTATAAAAAAAGACCCTCGACCGCTTTCCTTTCTGGTTGACAATTCATATTCCTCAAAGAAAGCAGACGATCTCACAACACTATGGCTGTCAGTTTTTTTTTTTTAATATTGGGGTTGGATTATTAAGTGCGGTTCATATATTTGACTGAAGTGTTTAAGGCTCGCTACTGCTGGGAATAGTACAGACAGGAAACAGAAATAAAAATACCAAGGAGAAATAGTTTTATTTCTTATGGGTTGGTGTGTTTATCGTTCGTCCAGAGAGTGAACGTGTGAGAATGTTTGGCCAAGATTTTTCAAAGATCAAGTTAGAATAGAAAAGAAATTGTTTGAACTGTTGCATATTATTAAATGGTGGGAATTTGCGAAAAAGGGAAGGGACAAGCCTGTATAGAAAACAGGGGGAAAAAGGGGTCTTTTTCCCATAGAATTTCAGATACTTTCAGGAACTGATGTGTATAAAGAATAATAAGGTTAGGTAAGTGTGTACTGCTTTCATGTTTTAAATGAATGGGGCCTTGCATCTTATTAAGTTGTGCGAACAAACTGAGATGGAGGAAGGAAGAAATGGGTTTAAAGGCACAATGTTTTGAGCTTTTTAAAAGCAGAAACCATTAAAGACACCCACACTTTTATGATGTACATATACATACACACACACACACACACACACACACACACACACACACACATATATATATATATATATATATATATATATATATATATATATATATATATATATATATATAGATAGATAGATAGAGAGAGAGAGAGAGAGAGAGAGAGAGAGAGAGAGATGTGCGTGTGTGTTTTTTCACACGTTTCTTTATGTTGACAAATAAGGCAAAATGTACTCAATACTTCTTGTATGGTATTTGGTTTATTTAACATGAAATCCTTTCAGGTTAATCGAGTGCTGCGCCTCAAGGATCATCAGGAAAAACTGGACAATACTGTGTCCTAAAATATGGGTCATTCCATATATCTATATCTATCTATCTATCTATCTATCTATCTATCTATCTATCTATCTATCTATATATATATATATATATATATATATATATATATATACATATACACACACACGCACACACTCCTGTATGTATGTAAGATGGTGGGTATGTGGCGTTGTTGTGGAAAGAATGAACATCATTACATCTTCGTCTTCAAGTCCAATCCTAAAAGACATGGACGGATCACGTCTAATCATGGAAAGGTGAGTAAGCTTGACCGTTGTTTCACCGGTGCGTAGAACAAACACATAGATAAACGAATAACAACAAATTGGTTTCCTTTTAGTTCAGTACTGTTTTTACCTAACCTTTTGACATTCCAAAGCATTTTCATAAGTTTGTCTTAAACGTCGAAGCTTATATGAAGCTTTTCTTTAAGACACAAGACACACTGCGAATGGGTATCATATATAATGCATAGATGCCAATGAAATATGTGCTGTGCTTCACCGGTGAGGCACAGGAGAGGCAAAGTATAAAACTAAGACTGGGGTTTATCCCCTTCTTAAATCTTTGCCTGTGTAAAAGCATATTCTAAATTTTCATGCTTTTTTTAGCTAACCCTTGTTTCATATACTTTGTGTAATAGAAATCGTTCTTTTCATAGCTTCCAAGTTATTGTAGTGGCTGAAGAAAAAATTTGGGAGTGTGTATCTATGTAATGCATGATTGCCAAGGAAATGTGTTCTGCGTATCACATAGGATACGCAGATCAGGCAAAAGGTTAATCTATTCTCATTATTAGTAGTTAAATATGATGCATGCTGTGTTCTGGGATAATAGCGTTCTTTTTAAAAGGAAAACGACATATATTCATTCAGACAATATCTAGGGTACGTTCATGTCACATCTAACCACAAAGTAACTGGCAGATTGAATTACATGACCAAATTAAAACAAAAAGTCACCTTCTTATCAACAGGAAGCCACAAATGGGGAAACCACAGAACGGACAAGTGAAAAACCAATGAAAATATAAATATATGTATTTCAATGTAAACATTCATTTGCCAAACTATTGTATTCAACTGGACAACTGGCATATAAACACTACACTTTCTTGTTGGCTGACAATGCGTTTACAAAGAATCCGACTGAACTAAATAGAAATATACTAGATAAATAAATTTAAAATAAATAAACAAAGGAATAAATAATGCTAGACCGTGTGGCTGTGTGGTAAGTAGCTTGTTTACCAGCCACATAGTTCCGGGTTCAGTTCCACTGCGTGGCACTTTAGGCAAGTGTCTTCTGCTATAGCCTCGGGCAGACCAAAGCCTTGTGAGCGGATATGGTAGACGGAAATTGAAAGAAGCACACACTCACACACACACACAAACACCTACAGACACATTTCTGCACCTAATCATTTCTTTGCATCATTTCTCCGTATATTGCAAAAATCTGGAATGCCATTGTGGCATGGAAGATATTGAAGCAAAGTACTTATGTTAGGCAAAGAATGTTCTCTTCCCCCCCCTCTCTCTCTCTCTCTCTCTCTCTCATTGTCCCACTCAGAATATTTCTGCCTTTGTGCATGTGTGTCTGCGTGCGTGGGTCAATTTTCCCTGTTGGTCTGTCTGTCCCTCGATATATTCATATATAAACGTGTCTGACTGGGCGTAAATTTCTGCGTAGAAGCACGTGTGTGTGTATGTATATGCCCGTGAGTGCTCATATGGCTAACTGCATACGTGTATAGTAACATATATCTATCGGACTGCGTCTCTGTTTGACAGCGTTTGTGTGCACATTATAGTATGTACGAGTGGTTGCGCCCATATATATATATATATATATATATATATATATATATATATATATATATATATATATATATATATATATATATATATACACATAAATTTTAGTGCATATGTATATCGTATGATGTTTGGGTAAGCAATGAACGTATAGTCTTCACCCACGTTATTCTTATATTCTGAGGGAAATGATCGAAAATTTGTGCGTAATGCTTAGGGAAGTAGTGAAGGAAGGTGATTAAAAGTTAATATATAGTGTTCAGGCAAGTAATGGACCTGTAGTTTCCACCCAGCTTAATGTTTCCATTCTTACTTACAATATCCGACCAGGCTACAGCAAGGCAATGTAGAATGTGATTCTGATATTGCATAAATCTTTTTAATATAAATATGCATGTGTACATGCATGTATTGAAGTACGCATATCTCTACTCACAGATGTACGTTCGTGTGTGTGTGTGTGTGTGTGTGTAAATATTTGTATGCATATATGTCATCTCGTGTGAAAAACTGTATTTTAAGTTATGCTTGTGACGACATACATATATTTCTATGCATATACAAGTATCTTTGTGCATACTACCGATTGAACTTCTAGAATATTTTACATAACTTGTATTACAATTACATTTTTCAAATGACTCCTTCTTTTACTTGCATTACAGCGTGAAGCTTCTCAAGACAAGTGCTGAGGCATTTAGCTACATCAATAAGACTCCTAATAATCGGAGATTATTAGGGAGCAATCTAAAATTATAGTCCATCTGTATTATCTGTCGATATCTGATTAGTTCGGCAGACGTCCTTTTCGTTTTCCTTTGTTTCTCGTTCAGATAATGTCATTTGATAAACAGCTAATTTCTATTACTGAGCTCAGTAACGTCACTTTATCCCAGATGATTATGTCTGGTCTGTTCATCTTACGTTTTACATTTATTTCTGACAAAAAATTCCTCCAGCATTCCTTTATATTTTCAGTCCATATAGTATCCAGATTATTCTAAATACACAAAATGGCTGTGCTGGTGATGGCTAAGCAGTTGTAAGTGAGCATAGCATTGAAGGGGAAGCGAGAAGGTGGTTATGACAGGGGAGACGAGCTTTAGTGTTGACAGCAGCGACATACAACAGGGGTGGGGGTGGTAAGCGGAGGGGGCAGAATGTTACAAAGGCTAGACGTGGCCGATGTGGGTTCTTATCTTAATAACATTGATGTTGATGTGCAAGACGGATATGCTAAAGGCAAATTCACTGGAGTTACCGTAGTAA
>NC_142945.1:4654918-4657418 GCF_046866305.1 Octopus bimaculoides | reverse complement strand
ATTGAAAATATTTATAAGATTTCTATGTTGAAAAGAACAAATTCTTTCAAAGTATTTAGTGACAAATTGGTCTTTAGCAAAAAGAAATACTCAAACTTTCAGTGATACAAGGTTTGCATGGCATTTACTTTTATTCCGACTTAGGATTGCACAATCTTCAGTTCAAAGTTAAATATTAACAATCAGATGAAGTGAAACAATACGATTTCATTGCTTCCGCCAGAGATAAGGTGCGTACATATTAGGGTATGAATATAGGAGCAAATTTAAAAGCATTAGACGATAAAACTAATATAAATGCTGTAGAAGAATTATTAGTTTGTGAAGGAACCCTGTTAACATATATTCGTAGTTAGTCACTTACAATCCAGTGGGAATACATTGGAATTGATACAGTCATAATAGTAGGTTCATATGTATTAAAAGGGGTCAACTAACGAAAGTGATATATAAGGGTCTGAGGAAATTTGGGTAAGATAGAATAAGAGATTTCAACAGTAAATACTATCATAAAAAAATTAAATAATTCGTTCAAGGGAAATATTAATTGAGTAATTTAAAAAACAAATTAGCTACGAGAGTTTTTGCATCTAGGGTAAAATAAAGGCTACATCAATTAGCATTTCTTTTTCTGTTCTTATTTGTAAGTGAAGCTTCTCTCTATGTGTGTGTTTGCAATACGATATTTCGTGGTATGAGCTATTTCCGCTATAAAAAGAAGAGAAAAAAACACTTCTAGATAGGTCTTTGACACAGTACTGGAAAGACTTGGTAAAAATTTACTCGTTAACAGAAAAGTTAAACTATAAAAGAGAAATATTTGCGTCTAAATAATTAATAATAGTCTCTGAGTGATAATCCTTATTTTAACTTTGCTATACTTAGCTCTTACCATATATATATATATATATATATATATATATATATATATATATATATATATATATATATATATATAAGCATGTATAGTTATCATTGTTTTGATCTGTTGTAAAAGTAAGTGAAAAAAAACAAGATTTAAAAATATATATTCATGCGTTAAAATATACGATAAGATAAAGATACAAACAAATTTAGCAAACCCCAAAAATATATAAAATAAAAATTGAATGAATATATAAAAGAAAACATGAAAATTCTGAAACAAAAAGAAGCAATAAAAATGCTGAAAATAATAAAATGGGACATTATTTTATAAGAGGAGAGCGTGTACGACGAAACGAACAAAACAGACGTATATATATATATATATATATATATATACATATATACATATATATATATATATATATATATATATATATATATATATATATATATATATATATATATATATATATATATATATATATATATATATATATATATATATATATATATATATATATATATGTATATATATATATATATATATATATATATATATATATATATATATATATATATATATATATATATATATAACGAAATAAATCTGGATTGATGGAGGAAAAAGGGGAGTGGGTGGTGAAGAACAAGCAAAGAGAATGGGCAAAATTCACAGAAAGAGTGTGATGATAGTTAGATTATTGGTGGACAGAAAACGAACCTGTTGTGATCCAGGTGAAACCGTTTAATAGTTGGATAAGGCAGTGATATCATTTCATTGTGTCCATTCGAAGACAGCGCCTGATAAAGGGGAAAAAACTACTGTCAGTAGAGACAAAAATGTTTTCATTTGTCACGAACATAATAATAATAATAATAATAATAATAATAATAATAATAATAATAATAATAATAATAATAATAATGATATACAACATACAACATACAGAAAATAGCATAACTAGGCACCGCGTTCATCCTACGTAAAGTACTTTCAATACAGTGAAAATAAGAGCATCGCATCAAACCACAGCGCCTACCCGAGATATACAGAGCTGCGCTCCGTAGTGCAACGAAAGCACGTGATAAAAATAAGAATACTGAATAATAATAATAAGCACGCAATACTAATCAGGTCAACGGATAAATAAACGTCATTTATCTGATGGTATATTATCGACAATGCATCAATTTAAAGGTATTAAATATATTGATTTCTGATAAGGCTATGTGTATAGATTTACTTGGTTACCAACTATACACAAATATTTTTTTTAAATCTTTCGTATTTTCGTGTTTATTAGAAAAAAATGAAACAAGCTAAATGAAGTAGGTTCTGGGTTGCGGATACAAATACATAAAAAGAATAATGTAATTGTCTTATTCTTTACAGCTGTTTCGATAAAGAATGACTGGTATTATAACCTATATTATATAATAAATTCCATACATAATAACGTAGGTGTATAGAATGGTGTAAATTTTATAGTACCCTGATACGTAATCATGCTACTCTGATTTTAGATTCTGATTCATGTTATATGTGTGTGTGTGTGTGTGAGGGAGAGAGAGAGGGAGAGAGAGAGAGGGAGAGAGAGAGAGAGAGAGAGAGAGAGAGAGAGAGAGAGAGAGA
>NC_142945.1:4642874-4647874 GCF_046866305.1 Octopus bimaculoides | reverse complement strand
CTCACTGGAAATATTCACTGCTGAAATATTTATAAAAATATTCAAACCTTGAATATTTCAAATGAAACCCAGGCTCTGTTTACCAACTGATCGGAGACAAAAGTAATTCTGAGTATTGAAATGTGAAGCTTGTTCAGTTATTGAAGAGAATACTTTACATTTGTATCGAGTCCAGTAATTTGTCACTTGTAGTGACTCAACAGAGAATTTATAGAGCTAGCTAGGTAGGTATCTGTCTGCGCATAAGCATACATTATTCTAGGACTGTTTGTGAATGTGCGTAGAGAAATATTAAGAAGCCTCCTAAATTTCGTATGACGAATAAGGGTACAATTGACATTGTCAATTGTAGAGCAGGTGAGAGGCCGTCTTCTTCGATGTGAGAGGTTGTTGTAACACGGTCTTTCTGACATATTAGTCTGCGAAAATTGATGAGCTCCATACTGAAATACCTCTCACATACCTATCAACCACTCCTTGCCAGCTAAACGCACACGTACACGCATATACACACATCCACACACATACACAGACGATATCAAAATAGCTGCATTCCTTTCATGATTTTATGAATTGCAACAAATAACACGATGCTGTTGTTGTTGTTGTTGTTGTTGAGGCGGCGAGCTGTCAGGATCGTTAGCACGTCGGACGAAATGCTTAGTGGCATTTCAAACGTCTTTACGTTCTAAGTTCAGAATTCCGCCGAAGGCGACTTTTGCCTTACATCCTTTCGGAGTCGATAAATCAAGTACCAGTGAAATACTAGCAGTTGATGTAATCGACTAGTCACCTCCCGCTAAGTTTCAGGCCTTGTGCGTTTAGTAGAAAGGATTATTATTACTATTATTATTATTATTATTACTATTATTATTATTATCATTATTATTATTATTATTATTATTATTATTAAGGTAGCCTAGTGGGCGGATTTGGTAAATGGAAACTGAAAGAAGCTCGTCATATATATATGTGTGTGTGTGTGTGTGCGTGTGTGTGTGTGTATGTATGTGTCAATGTATGCATGATAAAATAAGATAAGATAGATAGATAGATAGATAGATAGATAGATAGATAGATAGACGAAACAGATAAGGTAAATAAAAATGACACGATACGAGAGATAAGGTAAATGAAAGATAGAGAAGTTACAGGTAAAGAGATTGCTGAGCTGCCATAGAAAATATAAATGGTAAGAGATCAATCACTTATAATAATAGCCTGTGTGTGTTTTGTGTAACGCAGAAAAAGACAGAAATAGACAAAGTGAAATTTAACACTAGGTTAGATATTGATACAAGAGAGGGCGTGTGGTTACTGATACCACGCCCTTTCTCTATGCATGTACCTATTTATATATTGCATATATATATATATATATATATATATACACACACGTACATATATGTATATATATATATATATATGTATATATATATATATATATATATATATATATATATATATATATATATATATTCATACACACAGAGATAGATAGATAGATAGATAGATAGATAGATAGACAGACAGACAGACAGACAGACAGACAGATAGACAGACAGACAGATAGATAGATAGATAGATAGATAGATAGATAGATAGATAGATAGACAGACAGACAGACAGATAGATAGATAGATAGATAGATAGATAGATAGATAGATAGATAGATAGATAGATAAATAGATAGATAGATAGACAGACAGATAGATAGATATGTTTGTGTGTATGTTGAACAACTATTTCATGCAGAAAAAATGAATCGAAAAATAAAACTACTTTAAATAAAAACTATATATTTTCACAGTTTAATAAAAGTCGTATAGAAATATGCAAATATGGTGTGACGTAGCTGTAAGGAGGACTTATGTCAGCTTTGTAGCATTCGATGAGAAAAACGGACATCGTTTTACTTCTATTTTTGCTAGAGCAAGCTGAGGTGAAATAGTACTGCCTTATAGTTTCTTGTGAAGTGACATATTGATATTAACAAAAACCTGATAGGTGCAAGCGCTGCTGTGAAGTTAAATGAGTTTGCTTCGTCATTCTGTACTTCCGGGTTTGAACAAGTGATTTACTTCTAGAATAGCTTCGAGACGACCCAAGTGTTTTGTAAGTGAAGTAATGCCAATGGAAATGGCAGGAAATTCTGTTGGATGAACTACAGTTATCTCTCGCCATATCGCGGCTCACGTGTAGAGACCTCGTTTGGTCCTACCTGCGATTCGATTTCTAATCTCAGGTAGGACCAAACGAAGTCTCTGTCTCTACACACCTATCGCGCACTCAGTACATCGCGGATTTTTCTTGTTAATATACGTAAATTTATATCGCGGACTCCTCAGTATATCGCGGGTTTCTGCGGCCGATACGTATTTATATTTTTGTTGATTTAAATTATTTCCTGTGGGACGTTTTCGAACGTAGCACCCGCGATAGTCGAGGGATTACTATACAGCTATTTGGGGGACTTCTTTTCTATTCTAGGCACAAGGCCCGAAATTTTGGGGGAGGGAGCCAATTGATTAGATCGAACCAGTACGCAACTGGTACTTAATTTGTCGACCCCGAAAAGATGAAAAGTAAAGTCGACCTCGGCGGAATTTGAACTCAGAACGTAAAGACAGACGAAATACTGCTAAGCATTCCGCCTGGCGTGCTAACGATTCTGCCAGCACGCTGCCTTGAAATCTCTTATAATAAAACAAATTGTGTTTCTTGTAATTTGGCAGTTTTCTGTTTTAAGGGTCAGACTCTTTGGTAAACACTACAGCTTACGCCCCCTCTTCACCCTCAGCACAACGTGCAACAATTTGAAGAAAATAACGTCTGTCAACTCAAAAGAAACAATAACATTTGAACGAGCTAAGAAGGAAATCGCGATATAAACGACGATCTGTTAGAAATAGCAGCGAAATTGTCACGCAATAGAATATATTGAACAATATAGGCTTTGATGCACTGTCAGAATAAAAGACGTGTTTGTCATGGCCGGAAGGCTAACCTTTGAGCATAGGTAAGCTCAATTAGGACTAAACTACAATAGAAACGAAAGCAGTAATGGCGACGGCGGAGCGATAGCGGAGACGATAGATGACGGCAGGCGACGGTAGACAACGGCAGGCGACGGTAGACGACGGCAGGCGACGGTAGACGACGGCAGACAACAAGATGGCTACCTACTTAACACCTGTATCACACTCATCAAATGTTGCCATAAAACTAGCAAAATATTTAACATTATCTTATCGCCATTCCACCACCCCTCTCTCTTCTCTCTCTCTCTCTCTCTCTCTCTCTGTTTCTAAATCTGCAATTCTCCCTCTCTGTCCTTCGCTTCTCTTTCTATACATTTATTTATTCCTCTATCTATCTATCCGTCTATCTTTATCGTTCTTCTGCCGACCTGTGCTCCGACGAAACGATAACGCATTACTGATAAGCTTTTAGGATATTCATTTTACACATAACTGAAAGAATTTACAAAACAATATTCCACACAATCATTTATATTCGCTAATAATCAAGAGCCTCACACAAATAAATAAACACTCATATATATATATGTATATATGTTTATATATATATATATATATATATATATATATATATATATATATATATATATTACGGAGATGTACTTGCATAGCAAGTGACCTGATCTGAGATCGTGTGCTGGAAAGAAAACAATTGCAGCGTGGAAGGTGTTTATAAGCCATTTAAAATAACACACAAACACCGTTAGATTCACTTCAACATTCAAATTTAATTTGTCAAAATATTTTCGTCGCTTTGAGACCGCGACTTATTCACTGACAAAATTCTGTGCTGCATCTCTGTGTTATATATATATATATATGTATATATATATATATATATATATATATATATATATATATATATATATATATATATATATATATATATATATATATATATATATATATACATATATACATATATATATATAATCATATTTATTGTGTTTAATGTGAGAAATTTAATAAAAATATCAGGGGGCAAAACTAATGAGTGGTTGTAACATTAATCAAGCATATCCTGCGTTACGGAAGAGTAGTGTTCATAAAATATCACCTGTAACGCGGATTCGTGCAATGCGAAATTTCTCAGCGTTCGATTTCATTGACATCTTCGTAGTATGAATGAAAACCACGAGAAGATAGGTTTTGTGTAACGGAACATTACGATACGATAGGAATTTTACGAGCACAGTACTTCCGTAAAGCGGAGAAAGCCTGTACTCGAGTTGGAGAAAAGAAATGGAATAAGAGAATGAAATACACACACGCACACACACACACACACGTGTATATATAAGATATTTCATTCTCTTATCCCTTTTTTTCGAATATAATGCGGTCCCACATTTTGAACCTAAAACATATACATGTATGCACACACACACACACACACACATATATGTATATATATATATATATATATATATATATATATATATATATATATATATATATATATATATATATTATGTGTGTGTGTGTGTGTGTGTGTGTGTGTGTGTGTTTTAGGTTCAAAATGTGGGATCGCATTATCGTTTTCGCATTCTGTTCCAGTAGACGGTGGGAGAGAGAGAGAGAGAGAGAGAGAGGGGGGGGGGAGAGAGAGGGCGAGAGAGAGATAGAGAGAGACAGAGAGAGAGGGTAGGAGAGAGAGAGAGAGAACGAGTGAGTGGGGAAGAGTGTGTGGTAGACAAAAGGGAGAGACAGATATACAGTGAGAGAGTGAGAGACATACAAGCGGGCAGACGGCGAGTACCGGCTGAGACTGACAGCTGTGTCTGTGTCGTGATAGAAGTTCAAGTTCCCAGCTGAAGCAACAGGTGGCGCTAGTGATACTATTTACATCTTTCACTAGGCTGCCATGCTTTCAATACGCTTAGAAGCTAAAAAATATCACAACTCGCGCTGACACATACAAACACTAACACGCACGCACGCACGCACAAATGCGTACAC
>NC_142945.1:4627874-4637874 GCF_046866305.1 Octopus bimaculoides | reverse complement strand
ATCCCTATATATTTGTTCGCCTGTCTGTTTCTGACGACTTGTGATTGTATGCAAATCTATACGTGTGTGTATATGTGTGTGTGTGTGTGTGTGCTTGCGTATGTGCTTGTATGTGTGTCAGTGTATATATGACCCGTTAGATTCGTTTGTTTGCTTGTTTGCTTGTTTAATCTCTGTATGGCAGAGTGTGGAGCATATGGAGAAGTCATTGCAAGTGTGAGGTGTAAACAATCACAGCCAACCTCAATAGTCATGTATAGGAATATCGGAATAAAATGACTAACATTCCTGTTTGTTTATAGACAGCAAACTCGGTACACACAAACCTTCACAGCCATACATAACTACACAGGCGCTCACATACAAATGCACACACGTACGTGTCATGCACACGCACACATACACAGACAGACATACACCTATATATTTCAATCAAGATCAGACAGTAAAAAAAAACAAAAAAACACTAAACAAACACGAGCATATATAGATATATGTATCATACACACATGTGTATTACATTATAAATATATACACACCTATGCTCACATACACGCACACATAAACACACGTATATACAATAAGTATAATGATGCGGTTTATATGTTTCTAGTTACCGTGCACACACACACACACACACACACACACACAAATATAGCCGCGGGGGCAAACATGTGATGTTGCTAGTTGTGGTAGTGGCTATGGTGTGGGCGGTGGTAGTAGAAGCCAGGGAAGTACTACTCTAGTGTTTACAGTTTCATTCTGACTGCGGAAAAAAAAAAAACATGAAATAAAACAACAGCAACAACAACAACAAT
Source organism: Octopus bimaculoides (assembly GCF_046866305.1). Taxonomy (NCBI): domain Eukaryota; kingdom Metazoa; phylum Mollusca; class Cephalopoda; order Octopoda; family Octopodidae; genus Octopus; species Octopus bimaculoides. Next base: position 4,637,056 of record NC_142945.1, on the reverse strand, counting down.
AACAACAACAACAACAATAACAATAATAATAATAATATATTAATGAACAAAAAGTAGTCGTTTCAACCACATTGACAAACATGGACCAGTAACGACTAATTACTTCTCATTAAGGTTATGTATGTGCGTAAATGTATCATGCGTATACTTACGTGTATATAAACGCACATTTTTATATGTACATTTATATGTGTATATATATATATATATGTACATTTATATTTGTATATATATATATATGTATATCAGCATACACAAACACACTAACACGCACACACAGATTTATATATTCTGACGCATATGTTTGTATAATGAAGTATTTTAAAAAGCACAAATAACGGAAATACGAAATTGATATATTGGTTTCTTGCTGTAATGAAGACAAATCTAAGAACGTTCTTATATTTCGGGCTGTTTGCCCTTCATCGGAGAAAAAAATGAGAGCAAACAGACAAAAAAAAAAACGGGAAGAAAAAGTAGAAATGGAGAACGGAAAAAATTCCGTATAAGCACACACGTGCTTCTTCTTTCGAATTTTACACTTTCTCCGTTTCTTCCATTTTTTAGTACGGTTGTCAGTCCTCTCTTCTTTTCTTGCTTGTTTTCATGTCAGGTAGGCTGTGAGCTTGCCTGTGTTGACACTAACAACACCAAGGTTCGTTTGAGTTTCCAAATATATTTTATTTACCATTGCACTGTATTTACATAAGCGCCACCAATAATTTAATATTGTGTTAATGATACAGAACATCTAAATCAATGCATATAATGGATACTCGCTGCCTGACCCCTACTAGTTAAGGACTGTGAAAAGGAAAGAAAGATAAGTGAATTAAGAGACTACCAGATGAGAAGAACTATCTACAACTGCAAATATTAAAATAGTTTTCTGTCTGTCCAGAAGGTTCTAGAATTCATTTCGAAGGAGGACTTCTACACTTCCCTACGAAGTTAGCACATTAACAATAAACAATTCAACCAGTGCTGATTTGTCTTAAACCACACTTTTATTTACTTTTTGTTTCCTCTCGATATAAACCAAAAAACAATGTCTGGAAGACGTATAACGTAACAGCACACCTTTGATGCAAGACTGATGAAGTGCCTCTGTCTAAAACCGCAAACGTTATGCATGTTTTTACTTCGAATTTTTGCGTAAACTGGCGTTGCAAGCATAGTTGGTAAGGAAACAATTGTAATGAATCTTTAAAGACTTGTCAACAAATAACTGTGTCTTCTTATTTCGATTATATAAGGCGGTGAGCTGGCAGAATCGTTAGCATGTCGAGCAAAATGCTTAGCGGTATTTCGTCTGCCTCTACGTTCTGTGTTCAAATTCCGCCGAGGTCGATTTTGCCTTTCATCCTTTTGGGGTCGATTAAATAAGTACCAGTTATACACTGGGTGAATGTAATCGACTTAATCCCTTTCTCCAAATTTGAAGCCTTGTGCTTCCAGTAGAAAGGATTATTTGAATTATATATTTGTGTATATATATATCGGAACCCATTGCAGCTCAGTAGTCATAGGTCCTCCAACAGTTTCGACGATGAGCAGTGAGTTTGTTGTTTGACCAAAGGAATTCCGATTTTCTGAAATTAATTAACATGTATGCGGCTAAATATTCTATAGACACCTGCATCTTTAACATAATACGATTCGGTCCGAATCAGCATGACACCGCGCGTGACAAGACTAGATATTCGGATTACAGGTAAGGCCCAAGAGAGAGAGAGAGAGAGAGAGAGAGAGAGAGAGAGAGAGAGAGAGAGAGTTATGCTCAAAAGATGAAAGGCAAAATTGACTTCGACGGAATTTGAACTCAGAGCGCAGGGAAGCGGAACGAATACAGAAAGGAATTTGTACTTACGCTCTAAAGATTTCGCCAGCTCACCGCCTTTGATGTCCAATAAGGACAATGTTAAAAATTAGACGCAGGTATGACTTTTTTTCCTGAATCTTCTACTATAAGTTTATTCAAATGCAAACTTATGCTTTGTAGGAATATATAAAAATTTCCCCCAGTGTTTTACTGGTATTTAATTTAATCGATGCACAAAGGATGAAACACAAAGTTAGTTTTTTAATCTTGTTCATTAATATGTAAGTTATGCTTTACTGGAATATATTAAACCATCCCCAGTATTTCACTGGTACTTCATTTTACTGAGCCAAGAAGAATGACAAGCAAGTGTCTTAGATTTCTAATTTAATACTCTTTGCAGTAGTATTAAATATCCTCCAGGATTCCACTGGTATTTAATTCTATCGACGTACAAATGATGAAAGGCAAAATTAGTATCAGGCATCTATTATACATACTTTTGAAAAATGCTAAACTGTTTCATATCATAAATTTTCATATCTTGGTATCTGAAGCAGCTGGAGATAGGATAGTTTGACCAAAAGAACCGGCTATTGCTAGCAAAAGTAAATATTGAATAAAACGCATTTGGCCAGATTTCGACATACGATAGTTTAACATAATAACAACGATATATATAAATACACATACATCGATATACACATAGGAACATATATGTAAATAAAAATTCCTACAGATACATGCATACACACGCACCTACGAATATAAATGCACACAATGAAATATATACATATGCATACAGACTAAAACACACACACACAGACATATACATACGCACAATGCACTATATAACAATAAACCGGCCGGAAATGCCAGCGGTCATCACAATTCTCAATAGCCGCTCTGACTGTGACGTAACATCCTCAGCTAAAACAATTAATTCCCTTTTTACGACATCCCAGTTCACTTAGCTGGAGGTAAGGTACTACAGGGTGGTCTAGTTAGTTAACTAATTACTTAATTATTTTTAATTAGCTGCTTAATTGGGCGGTCGGTCGGCTGGTTAGTTGGTTGGTCGGTTGATCCGTTGCTTGCTTCCTTGCTGTGCGCATTGAAAGCGCTGAAATAATATAGCTGTGAGGGCTTCATTTCCGTTCGTTGAGAGGAAGCTGCACGTGGGCTTCCTTTCGATCCGCTAGAAATGAGAGTTAAATCTTTTACATACCACATCCCACCGACTTTGAGAAAGACCAAACCAAGTATGCATCGGGCTGTTTAATTACATCATTTTATTCTTTCTTGGTCGATAAAAAGGCTGAAAAAATTATAGAGGTACAGGTGTGGCTGTGAGATAAGAAGTTTACTTCCCAACCTAATGGTTCCAGGTTCAGTCCCACTGCGTGGCACCTTCGACAAGTGTCTTCTACTATAGCCTCGGGCCGACCAAAGCCTTGTGAGTGGATTTGGTAGACGAAACTGAAAGAAACCCGTTGTATACACACACACACACACACACACACACACATATATATATGGTGGGTTGCGTATGTACGCATGTGTGCATCTATGTATGTTAGCATACAAGGCCACTTAGTATAAATAACGTAAAGCCTTATGTTGCATCATCGAACAAAACAAGATGTGTGCTGTAGTATTCATTATTTTTGATACAACGTAAAAGGACACAGTATTAACAGAGAACCGGTTTAATCGTTTTTTAATCGACCTAATCATAACACAAGAGACACGCCTCAAAGAAACACATGCATATAAGGAATGAATACACCAGAGTGCGTCACAGTTTCCATCTCACGGGTACTACCCATAAGTAAACGGGGCTATTGTAGGACGTTCTGCACAAATAATGTGGAGTGAAATGGAACCCGAAACAGTGTACAAGATTGGCGAATGTCTTAACCATACAGCTATGCTTATTCGTTGCTATTATATTAAACTATTGTATGTCCAAATTTGGCCAAATGCGTTTATTACCATATTTACTTTTGCTTGCAAAAGCCGGTTCTTTTGGTCAAACTGTCGTATCTCCAGCTGCTTCAGATGCCAAGATATCAAACGTTGTCAAAGTGTAGTACAACGGGTTTGCTATGGAATGGTGAAATTATTTTATCGTTTTCTGAAAAAACAACGTTTTGGACTTGCGACACTTTTGCATAATAGCAACGATAAACATGTGTGTGTGTGTGTATGTTTTCTCCACAACCAGTAGTCAACCGGTGTCCGATTGCTTACGTCTCCGTAACTTAATGATGAAAATGATAGAACAATTATCAAATTGGGGTCGATTTATTCGAATAAATCCTTCAAGACGGAAATAAGGGAATAAATAAAGCATTAGCTTACAGCTGTTTCTGCTATAAGATACAATGCACCCTTTGTTGGGTGAGTGTGTATCACTCTGCAGCCTCATCGAAGCTTCAAAAATGAAGTGCATTTTTATTTAGAAAGCTTTTAATGTGTTTGTGTGCATGTGCGCGTGCATGTATATCTTTATGTGTGTATGCATGTATGTCTGCATGTATGTACACACACACACACACACACACGCACACACACACTCACGTACAGCTGTTTATGGGTGTGTAGTTGTATAGGTATGCAGGGTCAGCGCATATAGATGCCACACCCTGTTTACTGTAGTCGCAAGTGAAGTTATCTTCATACCTTTCCCAAGGAAATTAGCAAGTGAAATTAGAGCATAAGGAAATATATAAATATATACATTATTATACATACCTACGTTTATGTACGTATGTATGTATGTATGTATGTATGTATGTATGTATGTATGTATGAAAGGATATGGGTGTACGAACTACGTATATATGTATATAAATGGGCATGTGTGGATGTATATCTGTATACGTATGTATGTGTTGCAGTTCTTTAACCATGAGCATGATTCAAGACAATCCTTCCATGATCATCCTGTCCTTTTAAGCGATTTTAACACTTTTATCTTTTATTACTTGCTTGTTTCAGTCATTAGACTGCGGCCATGCTGGGGCACGAAAGTTGATGAATTTTACCGAAGAACAATTTTTACTATTATGGATTCATTTATTTATTTTCCTTTCAGCCTAGTACTTATACTATTGGTCTGTTTTACCGAACCGCTAAGTTACAGGGACGTAAACACACCAACACCGATTATTAGGTGGTCGAGGTAGGGTCAAACATAGACAGACACACATCCAAACACGCGCACACACACACACACACACACATTTATATACAACGAGCTTCTCCCAGTTTCCATCTACTAAATTCACTCACAAGGCTTTGGTCGGACCAAGGCTTCAGTAGAAGTCACCTGCCCAAGCTGCCACGCAGTGGGACTGAACCCTGAACTATGTGGTTGAGAAGCAAGTTTCTTACCACACAGCCACGCATATGAATATTTTAATCTAGTGTTTTCATACCCCGTGATATTTATGTGCGATTTCAGCGAAATCTGGCTGTCATTTCTAGCCGATCGAGCCATCACATAAAGCCTACTTCGTTACCTTGACACTTGTATGCCAACGTATTTGTGTTTGTGTGTGAATATACTGCACACACATACACATACACACATACACATACACACACACACAAAGAAACACACACAAAGAAACACATACATACATACATACATACATACATACATAGAGCCACCCACACGTAAGTACAAACCTCTCACACAAGTGCTTCAGCTCGTGTATATTTTTAGTTCCTGGTATAGAAATGACAATTAACTATTCGAAATATTTTACATGGGTACGTTGGGGTGGAATGTCCTGAGGATGGTTTGTAATAGAGGTATTTGCTGAACTATTTAATGTCCCCCGGAATAACTGTCTATAAAACCCTAGTGTCCTTGTCTTCTGTAACCTAATCAACCCCTTTCGATGTTTCCAAAGACAAGCCACCCGCTTTACTCTGAAGCGTTGAATAGTTAGCTGCAATACGGGTGGTGTAACTCACGCTCTATGTATACAAGGTGCTACTATATACGGGTGGATAGTACCTTACAGGTTTTCTTCCTTATCTTCTGTAGAAATGAGGTCGTTCGAAATGCTAACAATAGAGGCCAAATCTTCCTCAAATAACACCCAGCCTTTTTTCAATAAAGAGAGAACGCATGGGTAAGTTAGGCCTAGGTCTATTGTGTTGGTTACGGTTGGAAATCCTTTGGCTGTGCATCTATTTGGTCGAGTTGTACTGGGGTCGAACAACGATAACGTAGTAGTAATATTTGTAGAAAAGCAGAGGAAGACGTGTATAAGTTACAAGAGGAGAGAGAGTGAGAGATTGAAGAGAGAGAGAGGGAGAGAGAGAGAGAGAGAGACAGAGAGAGACAGAGAGACAGAGACAGAGACAGAGTAGAAGGAGAGAGAGAGAGAGAAAGAGAGAACAAGGAACAGCGAGGGCGAGAGATAGGGAAATATCAAAAGAAAGCGAGCGACATGTCAAGGCAAATAGAGGAAGAAAGAAAGAAAGAAAGAACGAAAGAAAGAAAGAAAGAAAGAAGACTAACGGAGACAGGGAGTGAGAAAGATATTGATTGAGAGAGAGAGAGAGGGATACACACACACACACGCACTCATTAAGAGTAGGTACCAGTTGAACACTGGGTTGATGTAATCAACTTAACTCTTCCCTCAAATTGCTGGCCTTGTGCGAAAATTTGAAATTATCATTATTACTTATTATTATTATTATTATTATTATTATTATTATTATTATTATTATTATTATTATTATTATTATTTTTATTATTATTATTATTATTATTATTCAGTTGTACTCGTCACCCCCCTCCTCCCCGCCGCCGCCACCACCACTCTCACCGAGAACAGCTTAGCTGACACCTGTAAGCAACGCGATGTGGAATTAACGACTGCGAGACTTTCTTACGGGAAAAAGTTAAAGAGTTCGATTCTTTCCGCGGGAAAATAATAATAAAAAAAAAAATGCAGAAAGCTACTTCGCGTTGACCAGGGAAGGGCAGAAGGATGAGGAAAGAGAACGAAGGGGAATGGCAGTTGTCTGGAAAATTGCAGTAGGGTGTGTGTGGGGGGGGGGGGGGGGAAGGGGGGAGAGGACATGATAATTGCTTTTAATTCAAGGTGTATATGTATATGTGTATATATATATGTGTGTATTCCTCATGTATATACAATTTCATTCTTACATAACTAAAATAATCTTAAGATATATCGATTTTTATAAATTACAATATTACTCATCTTATAATAACTTTCTCATACCTCTGATTATATTTTATCTAATATGAATAATATAATGCATCTAATAATAATAATAATAATAATAATAATAATAATAATAATAATCATTGACTCATTTGTATGCATATACGTGCATATATGCATGTACATTTAATATATATATGTATATATATATATATATATATATATATATATATATATATATATATATATATATATATGTGTGTGTGTGTGTGTGTGTGTGTGTGTGTGTGTGTGTGTGTATAATTATTACAATTGAAAGGGTAAAGCATTTTTAGCTGCTACTTCTGAACTTCGGTATGTGGTGAAGCAACCTGTTGCTGATCCCTTAATTTTGTTTATAAATATATATATATATGTATTAAAATATAGATATGCAGGGCAGGGAATCGTCAATTAGTAATAAAATTAATAATTAACAATTTTGCCGGGTAGCTCAGTATGAAAAAACCTTTTTCGGTAAAAAACATTTATAATCATAAATATATAGGGATTGACAGAAGCAGGTTACTGTCAATCCCTATATATTTATGATATATATATATATGTATATATATATATATGTAGCTGTTTGTTCCTTATCTTAAGGGCCGTTTTCCCGGTTTCATTGGCATATAGGTTCCCCACCTGGACGGGACGTCGGAAGCTGCTAGATGCAGGAGGAAAGATTGAGAGGAAGTTGTGGCGAAAGAGTCAGCATAGTTTCGCCATTATCTTCTGCCGGAGCAACGTTGAGCTTAGGCGTTTCGCTCATAAACACACATATCGCCCGGTCTGAGATTCGAACCCGCGATCCCTCGACCGGAAGTCCGCTGCTCTAATCACTAGGCCATGTGCCTCCACAATTCAAGGTATATAGGGCAGCAATTTTGACAGGAGAGAATTTAGCCGATATAATCGACCCTAGTATTTGACTTTATTTCATCGATCCAGAAAGGAAATAAAAAATGATGAGTTTCACTTTAGCGTGATTTGAACTCGGAATACTTACATAGGAAGAAATCCAACAAAGCATTGACCCGATTCTACCAATCCCACCACCTAACACCAAAGGTAATAGCCCTTTCTACTATAGGCACAAGGCCTGCAATTTTGCGGGAGGTAAGTCCCGATTACTTGACTGGTACATATTTTTCCGCCCCTTAAAAAGATGAAAGACAAAGTCGACCTCGGTGGAATTTGATCTCAGATCGTAGAGACGGACGAAATGCCGCTAAGCATTTTGTCCAGCAGGCTAACGATTCTTTTCTACTCTAGGCACAAGGCCCGAAATTTTGGGGGAGAGGGCCACCCCAGTACGCAGCTGGTGCTTAATTTATCGACCCCGAAAGGATGAAGGTAAAGTGGACCTCGGCGGAATTTGAACTCAGAACGTAGCGTCAGACGAAATACCGCTCAGCATTTTTCCCGGCGTGCTAACGTTTCTGCCAGCTCGCCGCCTTAATAATTCTTTCTACTGGAGGCACTAGGCGTCAAATTTGTTGGGTGGGGCCTAATCGATTACATCGATCCCAGTGTTTTACAGGTACTTAATTTATCAACCTCGAAAGTATGAACGGTAAAGTCAACCTCGGCGAAATATTGAACACAGAATATAAAGACGGACGAAATACCGGTAAGCATTTCGTCCGGCGTGCTTACAATTCTGCCAGCTCAACACCTTTATAATAATAATAATAATAATAATAATAATAATAATAATAATAATAATAGTAATAACCCTTTCTGTTATAGGCACAAGGCCTGAAATTGTAGGGGAAGGGACAATTCGATTACATCGACTCCAGTATTCAACTGGTACTTAATTTATGAATCCCGAAAAGATGAAAGGTAAAATCGATCTCGGCAGAAACTAAAAGAGTCGGTAGAAATGCCGCTAAGCATTTTGTCCGGCGCGCTAGAGATTATGCCAAGCTCGGTACCTTAAAATGATCGCAAAGTTTGGCACCAAACCAACAATTTTAGTGGGAAGCGGGGCGGGGGAGATTCTATGCCTTCCACCCACCCACCCACCCTCTGGCCAACTAGACATATCGACCGCGAAAGCAACGAAAGGAAAAGCCGACATTGGCGGAATTTGAACTCAG
>NC_142945.1:4610374-4620374 GCF_046866305.1 Octopus bimaculoides | reverse complement strand
GATTAAATAAAGTGGGTAAAAGAGAGAAACGGCAGACAGAGGGGATTTGAGGGGTTAGAAGCTGTGAGACGTGAGTGAAGGGTTTAGTTTAATTGCCTAGAAATAGATAGATAGATAGATAGATAGATAGATAGATAGATAGAAAGGGTATGAGAGAGTGGTGAGATTTACTGGCGGAAGGGGGATTATGGGTTGGAGGAGAAAGGGATATAGAGACTAGATTTGAGGAAATTCAGTTAATCATAAATTTGATAAGATTTAACAGTAGTAACAAGAACAACAATTTGAAATGACACCAATGGTAACGATGACAACGCTGACGAGGAACTAATGCTGGAGTCTCAAGGCCAGAGTTGGGAAATCATTCTGATGCGAGGGGGAAAAAATGCTATACTCTTAGGAACGCGAGGGTGCAAGAAAATTGAAGGGCTTTTTTAGCTGTCGGTTATTTGTTTCAGCCCAACCCAACTCAGTTCATGTACACGTACATACACACACACACACACACACACACACACACACACACACACACACACACACACACACACACACACACACACACACACACACACACACAAATTGCTGGAATTGTGCCAAAATTTGAAAGCAATATTATTATGGCGGCTAGCTGGCACAATCATTAGCGCGCCGAGTAAAATGCTAAGCGCATTTCGTCCTGAGTTCAAATTCCGCCGAAGCGGACTTAGCCTTTCATTCTTCCAGGGTTTATAAAATAGGTGTCAGTTGAGCATGGGGTCAATGTAATCGACTTTTCCATCTAATGGTGGTGGTTGTGGTGGTGGTGGTGGTGGTGATGGTGGATGTGGTATGTTCATCTTTCCGTGTACACTCGTAAATGTTGTTGTACATCTAATTATTAATTTACTGATCGTGACTTCAGGAAATACGATAAAGCTTGTTTAGTTGTGTAGGTATATTGAGACCAAAACGTGTCAGGGGTCATTTTCCTTACTCGCAGTTATAATTAGCAAAACAACGGTTTCTAATTCAAGCAGAAAGCCAGCAATTCTCATGGGAATGGTTACCCTAGTCGATATGCCATTAAAATCCAATTCTTAGCATAGTTCGTATTTTATTTTATCGACCCCCAAAAGGATAAAAGGCAAACTTGGCTGCGGCGAGATTTGAACTCAGGATGCAAAGAGCCGGAAGAACTATTGCCACAAATCATTCCTTTTCAGGCGCTCTGACGATACTGCCAGCTCACTGCTATGGTGATTTAATTAATTTAATAATTAATTTAATAATTAATTTAATAATCTTGATCTCCAGCTTAACGTAGAGGTTGAGTTAAAACACAGAATACTGCGTTATTTACCTTGAGAGAATCTCTCGTGGTACGTGGTGCTTAAAAGCACTCGAAATGATATCGTTGGCAGACGGCAGTCGTTTGATAAGACTGTCGGAACTGCTAAATCACGTAATTTCACCCTGCTATGGCTTCTTCAGTGGCAGATGTCCAGGAGCGGTATAACAGCTGAATCTCAGTGTCAGTCCAGGCACTGGAGTCACAAATGGCCAACGGGCTTATGAAAAATGATTAATAGCTACAGAAGCTGTGTTAATACTAAAAAGTAATCTTGCTCGCCAACTTAACGTGGAGGTAGTTACGGAGCAATCGTGTCTTTTCCTCATCGCATAATATTTCTAATGGGCATAAGAGGTTGATGATTGCCTTAAATATGTTAGCATTAATTTCGTTTGCATCGCTGAACATAATTTCTCCCACGGTGTAAGAGCTGCAAGATGCAATGAATCAGTGTTCTGTACAGATGGTGAGTTATCTCTCATTCGCCGCATGCTACGAAAAGTGTCGATAAGCTATGGCCCCGTTTAGGATCTTTGTGATTAGGAAGGGATTAGGTTCGCGTTCCATGAAAGTGCTCATAAAAAAAAACAAGAAGAAATATAACGGAAGCAACAACAGCAAAAACAACAACAACAACAACAACAACAACAACAACAACAACAACAACAGCAAAAATATAAATACAGCGTAATTACTGATTCTTGAAGCTAATGAAGACTATCAATTAATTAATGTAAGGAACTAGAAAACACGTGCAGTATAGGCATCATCCATCTGTCCATCCATACGTACATACATACATACATACATACATACATACATACATACATACAGGCAGATATATATATACATACATGCATAAATACATACATACATACATACATACATACATACACAAATCTACGCATACATTCACATCTGTACATTAGGGAAGTATATATATATATATATATATATATATGTATATATATATATATACAGAGAGAGAGAGAGAGAGAGAGAGAGAGAGATAGGTACGTAGATAGATAGATAGATAGATAGATAGATAGATAGATAGATAGATAGATAGATAGATAGATGGATAGATAGATATAGAAGGCAGTAAGATTCCTTAATTGCCCCAGTCCCAATTAAAGACTTTCGTAATGGACGCTGTGCCGTGGATGGCATCAATCGATCTCTTTGTGATTCCATTCCATGTTTTCTAGCAGAGAGATTCCGGAAACAAATCACCGGGTAGCTTTCATTAGAAAAATGCATCTCGATTCTTCGACTCAGTGGCTGAATGATCCAACATGTTGAGATTTGTCCAGAGGCGGTAAATATTAGGAAGAATTTACGGAAACATCAAAATTGTGTATGTGTGTTTGTGTGTTCGTATATATTAATTAAATGTTATAAGTCTCCTAGATAAGAGAGCGAAATGAGTACAGAAACATCCACAGGAATCGCATCACACGATTGTGCTAGATTACAGCGTTGTCCCACTTTCCCATATGCTAATAACTATATATGCATATTTCGTTTTTGGATTTGGTTTGCAAGATTCTTTATGTGAGTTCGTGTGTTGAAGCATATTTTAAAACTATTGAAAAAGTTGCAAGACGCAACGAATATTTTGAAAAATAAAAAAGAAATAAGTGGAAATTTTACCGGTGAGTGTGTTAAATTATATATATATATATATATATATATATATATATATATACATATATATATATATAGGTTCAAAAAAGGAAAAGACAAAAAAACAACAACAAAAAACAACAACGCGAGGACATGATACAGATTGTGTTACTGGACGCCCGGGAAAGGAAAGAAAGAGAATTTGACGTTTCGAGCGGAGCTCTTCGTCGGAAACATAGGAAAGTCCAAAGAAGGGAAGACGGAGGAAGAAAAGATCGCCAACGATATCCACGAAGTTATATACATACATACATATATATATATATATATATATATATATATATATATATATATATATATATATATATATATATATATGCGAAGCATTCTAGCCGACATTCTAAAGACTCTGTCAATTCGCTGCCTTTCTGAATAAAGTCGGGACGGTCATGGCTGGAATAACTTTAATCGTTGGTCTAATCAATGAGGAATGAGTACATACTAGAAATAATAACCAAGACAAAAACGCACTCAAATCGTACCTTTATAAAAAAAAATAATAAATTGGCATTCCGTCGGTGACGACGATGAGCGTTCCAGTTGACCCGATCAACGGAACACCTTGCTCGTGGAATTAACCTGCAAGTAGCTGAGCACTTCTCATACATGAGTAACCTTAACGTAGTTCTGAGGGAGATTCGGCGTGACACAGAATGTGACAAGACTGGCCCTTTGGAATTACAGGTATAACTCATTTTTTGTCAGCTCAGTGGACTGGAGCAAGGTGAAATAAAGAGTGTTGCTCAAGGACATAGCGCACCACCGGGGGATCGAACACAAGACGTTACGATCGCAAACCGAAATCCTTAATCTCTAAGCCATGCACTTCACAATCGTACCCTTCTGATTGCCAAGAACGAACACGTATATATAGATCATGTCTAATTAAAGACGGGATGGTCATTATTGGAATGTATGCGATCATAAGTTTGATCCGTCAAGAGCTGGCAAATATAACCATCAACATCAACAACAACATCAACAACAGCAATCGACGAACATCGTTGTTGCTACTCTAACATAACAAATGCTATCATTAAATCAAACACCATTGCAATTGCCAAACAACGATAATGGCGACCAGAACAGCTTCAACAACAGAAAAGATGAACAAAAAATATATATATACGTATATATTCTGCATATTAAAACTCCAGCAGTTGTTGGTAGACAGTCTGGTAGACAGTAAAAAGAAGAAGAAGAAAAGAAAGAAAAAAAATAGAGAAAAACAGAATGTAAAGCTGACCTTTTTTCTTTTTTTTCTTTTTTTTTTTGAAAACTGTCGAGCTCTTGAGAGGCTTGGAAGGTATTTGAAATATTCTATTCACTGTTGGGGGATATCTAGCTTCGTCGACACACACACACATACACACATATAACCACAGAGAAACATAGATATTTAAATAGATAAACAAATAAATAAACGAACAAAAAAAAATGATGTACGAAGTATTTTAAAAAAGAGAATAATAATAATAATAATAATAATAATAATAATAATAATAATAATAATAATAATAATAATAATAATAATAATAATAATAGCTGCGCTCGGTAGTGAAGTGAAAGCACGTTATAAAAATAAAACTACTGAATAATAATAATAATAATAGTAATAATAATAATAATAATAATAATAATAATAATAATAATAATAATAATAATAAAGAGATAAGCTTAAATAAATACGCAAATTAGAAATAATGTGCTGGTAATGATTTCTTAATTGCAGGCATGAAGTGCTTAAAATTACGTTTGGTAGTAGTAGTAGTAGTAGTAGTAGTAGTAGTAGTAGTAGTAGTAGTAGTAGTAGTAAGGACGGTAAATCGATGATAGAGTGTAGGGTAAGTTAAAAATAAAGTGTGAGCCCGTGAAGCAACAAAAACAATGATAAAAATAATCAAAGAAAACTCCCTGAACAGGGAGAGAGATTTTCCAGAACTGCCTGTGGAAGCCCCACGAAAACCACAGTCAACCTGAGATCGCTGAGAACGATGCCCTTTCTCAGCCGTCCATCTTTGATGTAGAGGTGCATGCTCAGAGTAGGCGTCCGTTGAGTCAGACTAAGCTGGTCAAATCGTGCTCAACAAACCAGTGTGGGTCCAGCTTTCAATAAAAATACTGGGAGCTAGCACTTTACTTTACACCAGGGTCCCCAAAGGGGTCGATATCGATCCCTGGGAAGTCAGTGGGACTATTCAAGAGGTAATAAATACATCTACTTTATTATTATTATTATTATTATTATTATTATTATTATTATTATTATTATTATTATTCATTTATCTACTTTCTTGTACCTGCCTGGGGTGTCGATGAGGAGTCAAAGATTCCATGAAGGGGCTCGATGGTCTAAAAAGTTTGGGAACCCCTGTTTTACACCAGCATTTTACTTTAGAAATGGAACTTGAAAAAATTGATGAGGTCTTAGCTAAAGAGGAAGGTGTCCGTTTTTACTCCCTTTCTGCCTCGTCCGCCACACAATCTCTTTCACCACAGCAATCAGAACCTTTCAGATCAAAATAAAAATTAATTAATTAATTAATAAAGACGCAATGATTTTCAAAACGGGCTCAGCTGACAGCAGGGTTCGTGTTACGCAAGACAGTTGCCATCTGACAGAACTACACACGTCAGTAACTCTCGGAAGCTAGGTGAATGCGTACGCAATGGCTTCGAACCCTTGCTCGCAGCACATTTCAGAAAGACCTGGCTCACGACACTGAAGAGGGTTGCCTCCAGCCCGAAATATAGAAATACAAGGTAAAACTGCAACTTCGATCTGTTTTCTTTCCAATTTGTAGTTTGCTTTGTACCTTCTCGCAATGTTCCGTCTTTACACAGGTACATTATATATATATATATATATATATATATATATATATATATATATATATATATATATATATATATACTCGTTGCTGCAAGAAAGCGTAACATAATGTAGGCAGCCCTTGGTGAGGCGTTGTGAAGTTTGGCAGACACACATAATTATTGTACTGACAAACGTCATGGGACCAAAAACACATGTCCACGACTGACCCCTCATTTCCAGTCAATAAGCCTCCTCCGTTACTTAGCGGCATGTCAGATTTGGGATTTTTGGTTCTTGAGACTCTCTCTCTCCTTCTCAAGTGGAGGTGGTCACAAATGCCATCTGGCAATTATGATAATCCCCTGGATTATCATTTGGTATTTGACATACTTATGTTTGTTTGTGTCTATATATGACTAGATTTTAGATTCCGTCTACTAAATCCGTTCACAAAACTTTGATCGGGAAATAAAAGGCAGCACGCAGCTAGAGTGAACATGTTATATATATATATATATATATATATATATATATATATATATATATATATATATATATATATATATATATATATATATATATATATATATATATTTATATATATATATATATATATAAATATATATATATATATATATATATATATATATATATATATATATATATATATATATATATATATATATATATATATATATATATATATATATATATATATATATATATATATATATATATATATATATCAGGCGTGGCTGTGTGGTAAGTAACTTGCTTACCAACCGCATGGTTCCAGGTTCAGTCCCACTGCATGGCACCTTTGGCAAGTGTCTTCTGCTATAGCCTCGGGCCGACCAAAGCCTTGTGAGTGGATTTGGCAGACGGAAACTGAAAGAAGCCCGTCGTATATATATATATATATATATATATATATATATATAATGTGTGTGTGTGTGTGTGTGTGTGTGTACGAAGGGCTTTTTCCAGTTTCCGTCAACCAAATCCACTCACAAGGCTTTGGTCAGTTCGAGGCTATAGTAGCAGACCCTTGTCCAAAATGCCACGCTGTGGGACTGAACCGAAATCAGGTGGTTGGAAAGCAAGTTTCTTACCACAAAGCCATATGTATAAATACATATTTATATATGTATGTATGTATGTATGTATGTATGTATATATATATGTTTGTATGTATGTATATATGTGTATGCGTAAATGTGTATATATATATAGACATCTGTATGTATATATTATATATATATATATATATGTATACACACATATATATCATGTGTCTATACATACACATATACACATACATGTATGTATGTATGTATGTATGTATGCATACGTATACATAGATACAGACTGAACAGGTGGACCCGATGATGGCGAGGGTTATAGAGACACATGAAATGCAAAATAAACAGGGGTGAGCAAAATATGGAGACAGAGAAACAACTAGAGGGGGGGAATAATGGGGTGTGGGGTGACAGGCAGCCAGACAGACAGCTTATGTGAAGTCAAGTATTAAAAGACAGTGTAAAAATAAATGAATCTATAAAAAATATTAAAAAATAATTATAAATAAACATATCTAACTCAAGGAAACGTAGTAGTAGTAGTAGTAGTAGTAGTAGTAGTAGTAGTAGTAGTAGTAGTAGTGGTGGTGGTGGTAGTAGTTGCAGCAACAGCAATGGTGGCGGTGAGAACAAATGGCTAAAGGTGACATGGAGGTGGGAAGTAGAACGTGGCACAGAGAGAGAGAGAGAGAGAGAGAGAGAGAGAGATAGAAAAAGCTACAGAGATAAAGAGAGATAGACAGACAGATAGATATATGAATCGGTAGATATCCAGATAGATAGATAGATAGATAGACAGACAATTAGACAGATAGAGAGAGAGAGAGAGAGAGAGAGAGAGAGAAATGCAAGAGGCCATGTTAGCGAGATAGGTTAGTAGCAGTGGTGGGAGAAAAGGATAGTAAAGGTGAAGTAGGAGTGATAGAAATGCTACTAGTGGAGGTGGTGGAGGTGGCGGCGGCGACGGTGGTGGTGATTGTGTTTGACAGGTAAAGTAGGTCGGAGTGGGTCATCGGTAGACCTGTTGTTTGGCTGGCTGGCTGGCTGGCTGGCTGGCTGGTTCGCTGGTTGGCTGGGTGGCTGGCTGGTCGGTCGGTGAGGACTTCTATATATTCAGAAAATGCAATTCAACGTGTGGGTATGAGAGGTTACTTATGATAAACAAAGATGATACTTTGATTGAGGCCTACGTACACACACACACACACACGCACACACACACACACACACGCCTTCACTATGTATATAGTCTCTCGTACGCAGACTGTGCATACCCAAATAAATATATATTCCCACGTATATGCATATGCTCACACATAAGCACATATAATCGTACATAGACACACACACACACATATACTTATACACACACACATACACACACACAGACACACACATATATATATATATGTATATATACTTACACACAGACACATACTTACACATATATGTACACACAATATTAGATAGGTAAGGTGAGAGAGGGGGAGGAAAAGAGGGAGACAGGGAGAGAAAGAGAGAGATAGAGAGAGAGAAAAAAAAGAGAGAGAGAGAGAGAGCACAAAATACACACAGACCAAAAGGCAGGTTGGCTGGCAGGCAGGCGGTCCAAACAGACCAAGTGACAACAGATAGACAGACGGACAGACGGACAGACAGGCAGGCAGACAGACTGACAGATCGGCAGACAGGCTCGAAGGTAGGCAGAGGTGAGTGAATAGTTTGACAAACTTGAGAGAGAGAGAGAGAGAGAAAGACAGACAGACAGACAGTGATAGACAGACGGCCAGACAGACAGACAAGCAGTCAAACCGACTGACAGTCAAAGGGATCGAGAGACAGGCAGACAGACAGACAGACAAATACACAAATAGTTTAAGCGCCGTGTAACGACATAATTTACCGTCAAACACAATACGGAAACAATTGATATTATGATACCGGATCTCCGTCGTTAGGTGACGACGATTTGGTAGTAGTTATTCGATCAACTCTAATTAAATATTCGATGGAGTTTTGCGGTGGGAAAACGAATTCGTTAATTGCTAATTACGACCAGCACTTCATATATATTGTTATAATTAGAATTATCTCCCTTTCACGTTGTGTTTAGATTTCAAAAGGCCTGCCTCTGTGGTAATAAGTTTGTTTCTCAGTCACATGGTTCCGGGTTCAGTCTCACTGCGTGTCACCTTGGGCATATAGTTCGATCAGAGCCTTGTGAGTATATTTCGTAGATTGAAACTTGTATTTGTTTCGGTTACTGGACTGCTGCCATGCTGGAGCACGGCCTCCAAGGGACTTTGTTGAATAAATCGCCCCAGTACTTATTGATAAGCCTTAGTACATAATTTATCGCTCTTCTTTTACCAAACCGCTAAGTTATAGGATGTAAACAAGCCAAATCGGTTGTCTAGCGATGGGAAGGGGGCGACACACACACACACACACACACACACACACACACACACACACACACATGACGAGCCTTTTTCCAGTTATCGTCCATGAAATCCACTTACAAGGCCTTGGTTGACCCGGGGCTAAAATAGAAGACATTTGGTCAAGGTGTAAAGTAGTAAGATTGAACCCAGAATCGCGTGATTGACAAGCAAGCTTCTTACCACACAAGTACGCCTGCACCTATATCTATGTGTGTGCGTGTGAGACTTGACAACCAGTGTTGGTTTGTGTACGTCCGCATAACCTAACTACTCGTCAATAAGAAGCTAAGAGAATAAGTACCTGGCTTAAAAAAGAAGCACTAGGATCGATTTGTTCCGCTAAACTCTAAAAGGCGGTGCCCCAGCATGGCCGCCGTCCGCTGACTGAATTAAGGAAAATATAAACGATAAAGCCTATAGAGGGAGTTGTTATCTACAAAGTGCGTTTGACGACGAGACGTTCAGTCATTCGTAAAATAGAGTTATCTGCTCTTGAATTAACATGCAAGTGGATGAGCATTCCACTGTCGCAAACACAGACGCATGTGATCTTAACGGAAATCCCAGCTAGTGTCTGCATGACACATTCTGAAATTCAGAAGGGTGTACTGGGCGAATTACTGGTATTATCCACTGGTCAGTT
>NC_142945.1:4562874-4607874 GCF_046866305.1 Octopus bimaculoides | reverse complement strand
GATTACATTGACCCTAGTGTTTCACAGGTACTTAATTTATTGATCCCGAAAGGATGACAGGCAAAGTCAACCTCGGTGGAATTTGAACTCAGAACGTAGAGACGGGCGAAATACCACTATGCATTTCGCCCGGCGTGCTAATGTTTCTTATTTCTTTATTGCCCACAAGGGGCTAAAGATAGAGGGAACAAACAAGGACAGACAAAGGAATTAAGTCGATTAGATCGACCTTAGTGCGTAACTGGTACTTAATTTATCGACATACATACATGAAAACCACGTGAAAACCAGTGCTGGAGGAGAGGATGACTCAATTACCAGTGCTGTTTTGTTTATATTCTCGTAACTGAGGCATTCGGCAAAAGAAGTGATAGAACAATACACTTTAATATCAAGTATTGGCCTCGATCTAATCCACAAAACACTTCAAGTCGATGCTCCAGCATGACCGCAGTCCAATGACTTGACATTTGAAATACTAAACAATAAAACAGTTAAATATGGTTGATAAGGAAGATCAGAGATGTCCAAGCAGATAGAATTTCAAAGAGGTAAATAAAAACTGGCATGGCAGGTGAAACCATCCTTTTATTGAAATGTATGTTAAAAAACAACATGTTGAGAGTCTCTTTGAGTCAATGTGAAACAGCTTTCTGTGCGAGGGAGAGAGGGGTGAGAGAGAGAGAGAGAGAGAGAGAGAGAGAGAGAGAGAGAGAGAGAGAGAGAGAGAGAGAGAGAGAGACATATTTACACAAAAATGCGCAGACACAGACGAAATGGCGTATGAATTGTTGAAATAACTTCAAAGATAGATACTGTTAGACAGCTTGGGTTCTCTCATACATGGTCAAAATCTTCGTCTCCTAATTTTTGTTCCATCGAAGAAGGAGGCTCAAAAATTCGATTCAAATGTTGTATGCCAAAAGTTAATTGAAATTGTGGCTTGTTTAAAAGAGACCAATAAAATTTCCCGAAAAAAAAAAAAAAAGCTCTGGAACAAGCCGCTCCTAAACCGAAAAATCTTAGTGAAATTGATAACGTCGTCGTAATTACTTTGACAACATATGGATGAATCGTTATAAAAAGTACTAAATTACAGTATATATACATACTTAGATACATAAATACATACATACATTCATACATACGTATACATAACTTATGCGTTTGAAAATAAAATATTTCCATATATGTATATTTCAAAATACCTCAGCGCTTCTAAAAAAGCAAACTTTGTTTACATATATATCGTAATTTCACATGTAGCGTCTATAAAAGCTAAATTCATAAGTTCAAAAATTGCAGAAGAATTTGTTAGTGGGCAGTCTAGATTAAAGGTAAAGCACTTTGACCGGTAATCACAGAGATGTCAGCTCGAGTCTCATGGCTGGCCGCTAATAGTTTTTTATGCAATATAAGTATGTTCTTTTCTATTTATGTTATTCTGCATTATTATATATATTTCCATATATATATAATGTTCCTGATTTACCCCTTAGACAGAGAGGACGATGTCTTAACAAAATGGCAAACGAAATATTTTGAAGTCCTTTTATGTCCTGAGTTTAAAGCGAGACTGGTGGATTTCGCTTGTCATTCGTCAGGGGTTTAGATATTATATTAGAACCAGTAAAGTGCTAACAACTGATTTAATAGGTTATGCCCTACTTCAAAATGTGTGCTGTCTATATCAGACATCGCTGTTCCATAGATTCATGAAAGAAATTCAACCATATTTGGTCAAAATACACAAATATGTCTACCTTGTTACCCATTCATCTCTCATTTCTTCATGCTTCCGGTATTTTTTCCTTATACTTCATTTTCCTCTCTCTTTAGTTTGGTTATTATGACAAATGTATACGTATGGATTATATATATATATATATATATATATATATATATATATATATATATATATTTATTTATATGGAAATATGCATACATACATAAATATATATATGTATATGTATATATATATTCACAAACATACATACACACACTCACACCTACAAATATATATGCTGTCGTATAAAAAAGGCACATAGGTATATATATACACACATGCATGCGTTGGTACATATACATACACAAATCTCTATAGATAGATACACACATACACACATGCATACATAGGCACATATGTATATACAAGCACATTGCATACATAGGTGCATATATGTACACAAAATTGCTTACATAGATACAGATGTTAACATATGCACATATAAATGCATATACATATACACACATGCATACATGGATACATATACATACATACACACATACATACACACATATCTATTTATACGCAGACAGAGAGAGGGAGAGGGACAGAGAGAGGGACAGAGAGCGTGAATATTTTATAAACTATCCCAGGATAAGAATTAAATAATAAATAAATACATAACATCACCACCAGTACCCCCTTGCTACCCACAACTTACTGACAACCATTCAGTCAACTAACTCCCCGCTTCATCCCTTACCATCTCCACTACAAGACTTCATCCGTTTCATTATGTGCATTCACGTTTCCTGTTCTCTCGCGCATACCCGCCATCTTTATTCTACCCCTTTCACCATTCGCCTTATTGTCTGTCCCATTCCTTCTTTACTGCTATTTCCTCTTTCTCGCTCACATCTCTTTCTTTCTCTCTCTTTCTCTCTCTCTCTCTCTCTCTCTCTCTCTCTCTCTCTCTCTCTCTCTCTCGCTCTCTCTCTCTCCTTTTCTCACTCAAATTCTTTCTCCCTTTACATATACCCCTGCACCTTTATCATGTATTTTCTTGGCCTTAGACTCATACATGCGCTTTCATAGTTACACACGTACGCACATAGACACGCATACATGCATACATACACACATGCATACATACATATATACATACACACACACACACACACACACACACGAATATATACATACATACATATACACAAACACATTTGTATATGTATTGACATATATATATAAATACATATCCTTGCATCACACGGGTGTGTGATACAAGGATCTGCATGTGTGCGACTGTTAAAGCTCGTATGCAATATATACACACACATATGCAGGATTTGTGTGTGCACGCGTGGATATAAGTGTGTACAAGAATCTAGTTCTACCCAGAACTCCATCTATACTTGTAAATATCTAATATTACAAAACATATATATATGTGTGTGTGTGTGTACACACACATACATACATACATATATATATATATATATATATATATATATATATATATATATATATATATATATATATATATATATATATATATATTTATATATATATATATATATATATATATATATGTGTGTGTGTGTGTGTGTGTGTGTATATATATATATATATATATATATATGTATGTATGTATGCATGTTTGTATGTATGTATGTATGTATGTATGTATGTATGTGTATGCAAAGAAATTCGGCAAATAGTTGCTTGTGTGCGAATATTGATCATCTGTCAAAAGAAGTCCACGGCTACGACGACGACTGACGACCAGGACAGAGAACAATGCTGATTACGTGATTGGAATCTCGATATCTCAATGTTCTTTATAGCGTAGCTTCGCTGGAAAGATACCGCGGTGGCGGGTAGAGCTTACAGCATATCTACAGGCAAACCTCACACACACACACACACACACACACACACACACACACACACACACACACACACACACACACACACACATATCTATAGTCATACACATATATATATATATATATAAACATTTTATTTATCTATATATATATATATATGTGTGTGTGTGTGTGTGTGTGTGTGTGTGTGTGTGTGTGTGTGTGTACACGCACACACACATACACAAGCATATATATATGTGTGTATATATATATATATATATATATACACACACAATGCATATTTGTGGACACTTGCGCATTGGCAAATAGATCTATATAGACATAAGCACAAACACACACACATACATACGCCCGCACACATTCACATATTCCTTCACGTGTGCACAATATACATACATGCATACATAAACAGGAACTTTCCATACATGCCATGCCTAGACTGACAGACATACAGACAAACAAACTGGCGGGTGGACAAACAAAAATATAAACATACAAACAGACATGTCTTTCCTCTTGGTTTTCAAGTTTTTCTTTTCTTTTTTCAAGAAACACACTTCCGCCAGCCGTCAACTTCACACAGCACACACACTTATAAAGTTGTAGCGATTGCCACTAACCGGAATAAAACTTCATTCGACTAGGGTAATATCTGTGGCGCAGCGGGAAGCCCTGCTGCCGCATGCCTTCTCCTTTGATGTAATGTAGAATGTTACGCGTCACAAAAGAATTTAGGTCCCGAACGCAATAAAGGAAAACAAAAATAACTCTTACGACCCACACTAGATCTTTGTTCATTTTATCGTGTTTTGTCCTTCTTGGTATCAGAAATACACGAATATAACAGGAACTCAGACGGCCATACCAGAGGCCTGCAGTTTTACACCAATCAATTTTAATTTTGTTGCATTCAGATTACTCAGTTAACTCTCCGTTGCCCGGCGGGATTGGAATTACACAAAATGCCAGTGGGGGGGGGGGTTTACTCGGGACCCCCTCTTATTTTTAGCGTATTTCCGCACTATCCATAAAGTAATATTTGTTTAATATCGTTTATGTGTATAAGTGCATGATACAGAACAAGAAATTTAGCACTTTATCGGAATATATTTGTAATTATTAACGTTTAATGAAGGGGAATTGAAATATAATTATATGATTTATTGACTGAAAAAGACCTTTATTGAAAGAAATCAACATCTTTTATAGTTTTATAAACTATACATATAGCACTAAATATAAAATAAAACGAAATTATTTAGTATATCGATTCATAACAGTACAAATACGAAGAACATTGATTTATAGTTTATCAGAATATCTGAAAAAAGAACAGAAAAATATAATTTCCCGGAGGGCCAATGGGATTCCAATGACTATGTTTTATGCTATAACATCCCTATGACTGGAAATGTTTAACTTTATGTTCTGAGTTTAAATCCTTTCCGGGTCGATAAAATAAGTACCAGTTGAACACTGGCGTCGATGTAATCGACTAGCACCCCTACCCCAAGATCTCAGGCCTTGTGCCTATAGTAGAAAAGATTGTTATCATCATCATTATCATTATTATTATCATTACTATTATTATACTACTAGTAGTAGTAGCAGTAGTTGTTGTTATTGTAGTAGTAGTATTTGTAGTTAGTAGTAATAGTAGCTATGTTAATATCTCTCTAATGGTACCTACAACCCGTCACACATTACATACACACCCATACAACAATATCAGAGATCATTAACAGTCATATAACAATCGCATAACATACAACAACAACAATAGTATTTACAATTACAGGAAAAACAAGGATACCTTCTTCTGAGATATCTCATTAAAACACACACACATACACATACACACACACACACATACAACAATAACAAACCAAAAGAAGATTATCAACGTCTGTCAACTATTAAAGTAAGATCGAATCACTGAAAATCTGGAGTACGCCCCTTGCATCTGCAGGCAATGACCTGTTTTATGGTCTTTAAAACCAAGATGAGAGGAAACTATTAAAACAGAGAGCAACAGCTATTAACACATTATATAGACATCTAAAACACGGAGAACCTGAAAGAAGCATGATGATAAGAACCACCCCAGACACACAGACACACACACACACACACACACACGGGAGCATATACACACATACACACACGGTCGTATATACACCCATACTAAACTTTATAGACGCCCATCTACCCTTAATTGCACCGCACCATCGAGGTCACTCGAATGCACTAATGGATATATATATATATATATATATATATATATATATATATATATATATATATATATATATATATATATATATATATATATATATATTGTTTACTTCGGGATGGTCATTTTATTTATTACTATTATTATTATTATTATTATTATTATTATTATTATTATTATTATTATTATTATTATTATTATTATTATTATTTTGCCAAATAAACACACGCAGTATATATTTTTTATTTCTTCACTCGTTTACTGCTGTGATTTTATTATTTTGACGCCTGTCCATTCTCCGGAAATCTTTCGTCACACATCTGTGACCTCTTCAGCGACACTTTTCGTTTCCGTGTGTGTTCTTGCTCCACTGACTCATAAATACATACATACATACATACATACATACATACATATCGGCCATGACGAAGGGAAATAGCCCTGAAACTCGAGTCGCCTTTATATATTTATATTTTTATATTTGATCCTTTATATTGAACACTCAATATTTCATCTACATTCAATACTTTCTTTCATGGTGCCATCCATTTTTATTTCATTTTATTTTATATTATATATTGTATATTATATTATATATTGTATATTCCATATTCTATACCCCACATTGGCTCTGCAGGAATATAAATAAGACATAAAAAACAGACAGTGTTGGAACTCTTTTAAACAAAATAATATATACATATATATACGCATGCATCCTATATAATCTCCACTGAACTTCGTTTCTCAGGTAAAATATTCATACACACACACACACACACACACACACACATACACACACACATATGTTGCGTAGAATGGGATGACAATCACCTGGCGGCAAACACCATGGACTAGCGCGCGCTTATAGTGCAAAATGGGTACTTTCAAAAAGCATATTCGGAAATTGAACAAGAAATTCGGGAACAACAGCATCATATGGGCACTATTAATTAAGGTAAATGAAAATAGGAACGGGTCAAAGTGTTGCGAGTAATGTTTAACAGAGAAATTCTACATCATTCGCCGCCCAATCCAAATTTAATTTGTTTTGAAGACAATTTCCACTTGCTAATATATATACCTAAATTCTCCATTAGGAGTATTTTGATATACCATTAGAAGTTCCGTGTATATGCACCGTTCACAGCAGTGGCAGATCTAATTCAACAAACAGACATAACAGTTTCTTTCGATCTAGCCTGATGATCTATAATGACGTCCAAAGAGCCGACTGAATAAAGTTGTGGTTAGGAAACGTAATCTGTATATTTCACACGTAAGTAAACATATATCAGACTTTAAAAACTTCCAAAACCACGTTCTGTTTAAAAGTTGTTACTGTACCACAAAACCACAAAATAGACAAACTATATATATATAACCATTGAAGAGGTGTGCCAACATGCCCGTGTTCCAATGACTAACTTCAATATAAGAAAGGAAAAAATAAAATAATTGTACCAGCGTACATACATACATACATACATATATATATATATATATATATATATATATATATATATATATATATATATATATATATATATATATATATACATATATATACATATATCTATGTGTGTATATGTATGTATATGTTAGTTTTTTTTTTAATTTAAAAATATCTCTTCATATGTGTGAGTATATGTTTGTGTTTATAGGAGTGTTTGTGTGAATGTATGACTGAGAGTAATGCGTTTGGTGTGTTAATGCGCATGTATGCTAATCTGAGGGAATGTGTGTGTTTGTGTGTGTACGAGTATATATATATATATGAATATATATATATCTGTGTTTGTATTAATATTTGGGAAAGAGAGAAGTGAGAGAGCTAATTGAAATATAATACAAATTAAATGAAGGGAAAATCATTGTTTGTTTATGCTTTGTCTATGGATGTCATATAACGGTTGGTGTTCTGTATTTTCACACATGTTCTTGGCTGTCATTGTTCTAGATTTCATAAACGAGGTGAGAGATTGAAATTGTTGCTTTGACTGTAAGTTAACAAGACAAAATATCCAGTTGGAGCTCTTTCTTCCTCCCTACTTAATGAAGTGCAGCAATCCGAAACGTTAAATGCCTCAATACTCCTAACACTTAAAAACAAAAAAAAAAACTTATAAAAAAAACTACTACATATCTTTCTTCTGACTAATTACTGCAGAGATAGACCACCATTGTTTCTTTTGACTCTGGATTTTATCCTAAAGGAGTGATTTTTAACACTATTTCTCTCATTTATCCCTTACTTTCACTACGACTGGGTATATTTGGCCAACCAAAATCTTAGTTCGATGTTAAAAAAACACATGGGCTAATAACAGTATAAACACATGCATACAAAACGTCTCATTTTTGCAATGCCCTACCCTTCCCGTCAAATATGAATGTGGGCGTAGGGCAGCCAATAGGCAGAGACGTTACAACAGCGGACGAAATAGTTCATGGTGTCTGTTCCGGTTTCATAAATTCATATATTCTAAGTTTAAACCCAACCCAGGCCAGTTTGCTTCTTAGAGATTTCCGAGGTCCATAAATATATTACCAGTTTAAGACGGTAAACTGGTTGAATAGTTTGCTCCCGAGACTGAATACACCTTGCGGCACTTATTCCAAACCTTTGTTTTCCCAGTTCAAATCCCATCAGGGCCTTCATAGCAAGCATATCTAATTGGTCACCTGGTTTAGCACAATCACTTGGTGCTTGGTTATTTTGGTGTAGTCCATAATGTTGCAATCATTCGGACGAAGGTTCCGGTTTGAAAACATCTTCGTCCCTCTCTCCACCAACTTCTCAGACGCCCTTTAAAGGGTCATGCGCACTGCTTTACCTCCAGATCAAGTCATAGTATATTTATCTCAACCGTGACTATTTTAACCCGTAGTGTGCGTATATGCGTGTGTGCGCGCTTGGGAATTATATGCCAGAGTATGTGTGCGTGTGTGTGTGTGTGTGTATTATATGCATGAGGATGTGTGTATGTTATTTGCGCGCGCGTGCGTGTGTGATATGCGTGAGTGCGCGTACTTTCAACTTTTGCCACGGCCGCCGTTTTCAACGCGGCCGCCATTTCCATCATTAACAACATCGACAACAAACACAACAACAAGGGATCAACTCCCTCTCTTTCGCTCTCTCCCTCTCCGTCCCACTCTTTCTTGTCACATAGTCAATATTTTGAAGGCTCACCCCCGCCCCCCACCTCATATACTAATCCGTAACTGTTGACGGGAGAATAAAGGGCGATAGAAGAGGTGCAAGGGAGCATATAAACAGGTAGCCATTAAGAAGGGGATTTTCTGTTACACACACACATATATATATACACACATATGTATATACATATACACACACATACACACACATATATATATATACATATATATATAACAATATATTATAAATTAACTACCAATAAAAATAATTGGTAAGCTAACTCAAAAAATCATCACCAAAATAGCAGAAAAAAACGACAGTGAAGATATGCAGACTCTTCAAGAATCGATCCTTTTGGTTGTATAAATAATAATAAAGGAGTTACGACGCAAAAACGTATAAATTCAAAAGAACATATTTATCTTCTTCAATATATATTTCAGTATAAAGAATTCATTAAGATGCTTAAATCAAAATTTCATTACACATCATTCAGGAACAGATATAACATCAGAAAAAATACATTCCGTTTAAAAACACAAACCGTTCATGGCGAAAAAATTTCACAATTACAAAAAAAAAAAAAAAAAAATATATATATATATATATATATATATATACATACATACATACATACATACATACATACATACATACAAACACACACACACATACACAGATATATGCGTGCGCGCACACGCTAATATACTACTATCCTGCGATAAATACTGATATAGCATCGATGTACAAATGAGAAGTAGTGGGAGTGAGAGCATAATCGGGAGGAATCTATTCTGGAGGATTTAACTCACACATGCGCGCGCGCGCACTCGTATTACTTGTATTTATTTGTTTGACAGTGAAGCTTGTTTACTTCTCAGTCTAAATAACCTTTGACCTTCAACCTACCTACACAGCTACCTACTGAACCTGTTACTTCCTTATACTTTACCTATCTGTTTACCTGTGTCCGTATACATACTTACATACATAAATATATAAATACTATCGAGTAAGTTAATGAATATTCAGTGATCTGATCAGTTGATCTCATTGGCTAACATTAATACTCATCATTAATATTCATCATTAATATTCATCATTAATAAATGGTGACCTTGGCAGAGTCGTCAGCACGCCGGGCAAAATTCTTAGAGGCATTTCGTCCGTCTTTACGTTCTTAGTTCAAATTCCATTGAGGTCGACTTTGCCTTCCAACCTTTCAGAGTCGATAAAATAAGTACCAGTGAAACACTGAGGTCGATGTAATCGACTAGTTCCCTCCCTTGAACTTGCTGGCCTTGTGCCAAAATTTGAAACCAATATTCATCACCAATATTCTATAATCTCCGGTCCACAGATGTATTCCTGCATTCTTTGCCCGTTTGTCTTTTTATATTTAAAGTCGCTGCCACAATGGGTTTTGCTCCTATGAATTAGTTACTTGCAAACAACTTCCACCCGCGAATACCGAAGAAACTTGTCTCGTACTCCTTCCTCACACAAGGTTTTCCATGCGATATTTTGGTGAGATTTTTACTTTTCTCAATACCAATCCTCTGGAAGTCTCTCACCCTGCGCCATTCACGTTTTTCTTGCAATTATTAGTTGACAAAGCGTTAAGACTGTACACTGCCAGTATCAATCTCACCAATTCAAAGAGGAATGCAAATATTCTATGGGCTCTTACCCGCTCTTTTTTTCTCACTCAGCCATGCTTTCTTACATATCTTCATCTCCCTTCTACTCTGAGGTTTGTTCTACAGGATGTCCACAACGTTTGGGTACATGGGGATTAACACATACTTTAAGAAATTATTATTTCTTATATTTAATTGTTTATGTTATGATTTTATTTACTCCATGTACCCACACTTTGTGGACACCCTGTAGATTGTTTTTTATGACAGTCATGGCTTTGTTACATTCATTTATCTCGGGAAATATCTTGGGTGTAGGAAAAGTCACAGAAAAAAATTGGATGAAGAAGTTACAGGGAAAATGTCACAGGAAAGTAACAGAAAAAAATCTTCACAGAAAAGGCCATAGAAAAAATTATAGAAAACTTCATAGAAATAGTGATTGCAGAAGTTACTGTAAAGGACAGGAAAAGTTACGGAAGATATTACAGAAGAAAAGCGACAAGGAAAAGGTCAGAGTAAAAAATTGTAGGAAAATAAAATCACAGGAATAATGGTAATGAGAAAAATTAACAAAAATGTGTCAAGTAGAAAAAAAAAAAAGGCTTTGATGGCCGTGTGGTAAGAAATTTGCCATCCATCCACATGGTTACGGTTTCAGTGCTTTGCTCAAGGACTATTTCCGTTCAGTGGTATTTCAACTGGGAACGTAAAGAGACGAAACTAAGTAACACAGGGCGTGATATCCAGTGACTTTGTTCTGATAATTTCCCTATATCTTACACATGTTAATACATGCAGCAGAGGCAAAATCGATAATGCACACACACACACACACACACACACACACACACACACACACACACACACATACATACATACACCTCAGTGATATTCCCAATATCACTGGCGCAACCAGACGAAAGACGTTATAGAATTTAAAGACTTTGAACGTTAGACACGCAGAAACTGCGATTGTAACCTTGATTCCATGGCTGATGAGAGGCTTTTCTTCTTCTCCATTAATTGTTTCCATATCCATTAACATTTTTCCCACACACATACACATTATATATATATATATACATAACCGTTTTGAAAAGTGACGGGGCATCTTCCTTAATGCATTTTCTCTTATACTCCCATATCCTCTTCCTTCACACATATAAGTAGTCTACAGTATATCGACCAGTATTAAATAGCCAATTCATATCGAAACCCAATTCACTTGTATTCTTTACATAGATAAAACCCGGATTTAATTATGTCGTTTCCACTCTGATGATTTCAATACGAAAGAAACGTGACTGGCGGTCGTGTTAAATACGAAAACAAAAACTTGTACACACACACACACACACACACACACACACACACACACACACACACACACACACACACACACACACATATATATATTTATATATATATATATATATATATATATATATATATATATATATATATATATATATATATATACGTATGTTTCGATTCATGTACGTACGTGTTATTCAATAAACGAATGTATTGCGTGATTAGAAGTAATTTCGTGTTGCGAAGGCATGTTATACCGAACAAATTATGCTAACTCATCACACAGCCCGTAATCTTTTGATTTTTAACAAAAGTTTTATTCATAAGGATGACATCAGATGAACTTCTAGCTTGCTGCGTAAAGTTGCATGGTCAGAGATCACTTATATGAATTCCTTCGTACATACTCGGATATATAAATACATGTTTGAGACAGGAAAGAAATATGTACTGTCAGAGAGCTCAGCTGTACTCTACAGATGTGAATATTTGTTCGAAAATAAAAAATAAAGAGGATAAATTTTGGGCATCTGATCTGAAAATTCTAGCTTCTGTATCTAGTTTATATTCATAACCAATAATAATCGGTGCACTTGGTTTTGTTGGTAAATGCCTAAATGACAATTTGGATAATCTGCGGTTTTCTGGAAAAGAAATCAACCAGCTAACCCACACATTACAAATACAATGTATAAGCGGAACAGTAAAAATATGCAAGACTTTTCGCAAGTTTAAAATGGGAGTTTGCTTTTGTTATCTACATTACAAAGTTGGAGCTTTGTATGTTTGTTAAAAACTAACTCCTTCTTCACAGGAAGAATTTAAATAATTAAAAACAGAAGAAAACACACACATACACACGAATGACGTATGTATATCTGTATGTGCGAAAGAAATTAAGTATGCATATGTGTATGCAGAAATGTACGAGTGTATATATGGACAAACACACACACACACACACACACACACACACACACACACACACACACACACACACACACACACACACACTGTGTGTGTTAATACATGTCATCACTTGATACCTAGTATAATGTAGCGGATCGTCAATCAAGAGACCGATTGAATAAGTACGAAACTGAAATACCTGGGTCGATTTGATCAACCACAACAATTTAAAGTAGAGCTCTAGCATGGCCGCAATCAAGTGAATGAAATAAATGAAAGATAAAAATAAAGAAAGCTAAAAACAAATGTGCAAAAACACAAACATAGACGGACAAGTAAATGGCTGCGGACGACGGAAAAGAAAAATCGTTGATGCGTGAACAGTTGGGTCCGCTTACTTGAGGTTGGTAAGCGTCTTTGTCACGGTTGGCCAGATTTCAAAGAACAAGTAAGAGGATTACCACAACAAAAACAGCTTTATCTCCTCCTTCTACTACTACAACTTCTACCTTCACCGCCAATTACCTTGGGCAAAACAAGTAAATAACTTTGCAGTGAAAGAAACAGCCTGACAACATTCTAACAACAGATTGGTTAATTTAAGAACATTAGACGAGCGAGCTGGCAGAATCGTTAGCACGCCGAGCAAAATGCTTATCGGTATTTTGTCTGTCTTTAGGTTCTGAGTTCAAATTCCGCCAAGGTCGACTTTGCCTTTTATCTTTACGGGGTCAATAAATTAAGTACCAGTTGCGCACTAGGGTCGATCTAACCCACTGGCTCCCTCCCACAAAATTTCGGGCTTTGTGCTTAGAGTAGAAAAGCATATATAAGGCGGCGACCTGGCAGAAACGTTAGCACGCCGGGCGAAATGCTTAGCGGTATTTCGTCCGCCTTTACGTTCTAAGTTCAAATGCCGCTGAGGTCGACTTTGCCTTTTATCTTTTTGAGGTCGATAAAAGTAGAACTAGTTGAGTACTGGGGGGGGGGCTTGTAATAGACTTACTCCCTCCCCCGAAATTACTGGCCCTGTGCTAAAATGTGAAACCACTAAAGTTGCCCGACACTGCTCCATGCGATCGCTCGTCCAACTACAAATAACAGCAAAGTCTCGCATTAGCCTTAATCCATAATCTAACGTCCTAAAAAGTGGGAGGATACATCGTACACAAGACAGAGAAAAATCGACTGGTTGGTCATCACTGGAATGTCATTGATTTTGGCACTGCTCGATCATAAATGACAAGAAGCAGGAGTTGGGAACAAATAGAATCTCCACTCCTACTACTACCCACACAATCACCACCAAGAGCAAAACTACAACTACACCCTCATCCCATCCCCACCAATCAGTATTAATGGCTCCTACGAGATCGAGATAACCAATCGCTAGAATTCCTTTTCTCAGGGCCGGAACGATCTCCGCAGTTTTTTAATCTAATCGGGTCAACTTCATATGTTGATATTTGAACCCAAAAAACTGTGATTTATCAATATGTAAACATAGCAATACGTGTCATGTAGGTGAGAAAGGAGGGGTGAGAGAGAAAAGAAAAGGTGACAGAGAGAGAGAGAGAGAGAGGTGGGGGAAGAAAGAGAGAGTGAGAGAGAGAGAGAGAGAGGAGTGGAAGGAAGAAAAAGTATGGGTACGTGTGTCTATATACGCTGTGATATTCCCATACCTACAAATTCTTTAATATATTGCGGTCGATATAACGAGATACGGATATCCGGTAAAAAAAAAAAAATACTCAAACATGCATGCACGCACAAACGCGCTCTCCCCTCTTTCCCATAAACAAGCTACACACACGCACACACAGATGCACACACACACACACACACACACACACACACAGTTGCATGTATGTGTATACACACAAATGCACACACACAAATACATATTCTTTTATTCTTTTACTTGTTTCGGTCATTTGACTGCGGCCATGCTGGAGCACCACATTTTAGTCGAACAAATCGACACCCCCACCCAGGACTTATTCTTTGTAAGCCTAGTAATTATTGTATGGGTCTCTTTTGCCGAACCGTTAAGTTACGGGGACATAAAAACACCAACCTCGGTCGTCAAGCGATGGTGGGGGACAAACACACACACACACACACACAAATAGTTTATATATATATATATACGTGTATATATGTGTGTGTGTATGTGTGTGTGTGTGTGTGTGTGTGTGTGTGTGTGTGTTAATAACACTTAGAAGGTGGTGCGTTTTCCATTCGCCAGAGTGAATGGAACTTTGGCCAGGAGGATCAGCTGTCATCATACGCTTTCCAACGTACTTTGGGTGTTTCGGCTCTGAACCGTAACACCTTCTCGTTAGTGGGTCAGGGTTAGGGTTGGCCAAGTTTGCTCCTCATCTCCGCCTAGCTTCCAGCTTAATTCCTTTCTCTCGCTCCAGAGCCAACACGAGGCTCTTTCAGTCACCTCTCCCATCCTGCGCACAACCACCCTTCACTCTTTCCTCTGATTCCGATATATATATATACATATATATATATATATATATATATATATATATATATATATATATTCAGCATGCGATGAGCGTCTAATTGACACACGCATGTACTTTTCTCTCTTTTTTTCATCTCCTCATCTATCATTTCCGAAGAAGAGCGAATGCTCAAAACGTTAAATACTTCTAATTTTCCTGAGCGTAAACTTAATACACCTTGTTTGTTTGTTTTTTCTACCTCACCATTGTGATTATTGTAGTGTTTTTATCATACGTATATAACATACATGTACATATGTGTGTGCATGTGTGTGTGTGTGCGCGCGCGCACGTGTGTGTATGCAAATCAGAGCCAAAGTAATGATCTATACTCGCTATAATTATCTTTAATTACCTTACCTGCTAGAAAGGTAAATTAAGTACATTCCACCCGTTTTTTTTTTGGTTTGTTTTTAAATCCAAGAGAGAAAAAATAAAATAGAAAGAAAACTATAAAAGAAAAATACTTAAATATAGAAATACCAGCCTCACAAAAATATTTGATCCAATCCAGATAACATCAACGATGAAGAACAAAACTTACTACACGGTGTTTGCGGAAATAGTTGAGGTTATAGTGTAAATGGTTAGGCTGGCGTTGCTTGTAGAAGAAACATCTTAACAGATACGGCAAAGAGAGGAGAATATATTGCTAATGTAAAAAATTCAACAAACAGCAGCCGGAGGTTGGAGTATGTTGTGTGTTTGTGTTCGTACGATTAACGCTTTATTTCTTAAGGAAGCTGGGTTTTCGTTATTATTATTTTTTTTTTCTTTTGTTTGTTTTGTTCTTTTGCTGGGTGGTTCATTCTTAAGTACCCGCATCACATCTCTTGTTTCAGTCGGATATTTTGTGAACAATTATGCTATTCTCCGATATCACTGTGAAACCATCGGGTCATGAATGAGCTTAGTAAATGGCTGCCTTTTCTCGTCCTAGACGCAGAGAGGGAAAGAGAGAGGGGAGAGGGAGGAATAAAGGAAGAGAGAGAGAGAGAGGCGGAGGGAGAGAATGAAGATGAGAGACAGAGAAACACATGCATACTTAGAGAGAGAGAGACGATGCGATAGAAAGTGAATGCGAATAAAGAAGGTGTCAAAAGCGATAAAAAGGGATTAGAGAAATATTTATACCTCTCCTCACTCCTAGGTGTGGCTGTGTGGTAAGAAGTTTGTTTTACAACCATGTGGTCTTCGGTTCAATCCCACTGCGTGGCACCTTGGGCAAATGTCTGCCATGTTTTGCCCAGAGTCGACCAAAACATTGAAAGTGGATTCCGTAGACGGAAGCTGAACGGAGCCTGGGTCTACGCGCTTGACAACCAGTGTTGGTTTGTTTTCGTTCCCGTAACTTAACAGTTCGGCAAAAAGGAACAAATAGAGCAAATGCCAGGCTTCGGTATAAGTACTGGGGTGGATGTATTTGGCTAAAAGATCTTCCCATGGTGGTGCCCCCCAATATGGGGATATTTAGACCTCTTATAAAAATATTCTTATCCAAGATACATTGGTTTAATATCTTGTATTTTGAAGAGATATTTCTTCAAAATCTGAAAATAGTCAAATTCTGGAAGGCAAAGAAAAAAAAAAAAAAAAAGCCTACCCGACGGCATTCTCAAGAATTTCTGATTAGTATATTGATCAATGCAAGGAACAGAAGTGGATAAACAGAATGAATGATGAGACAAGAAGAGGCGAATGATTCGGATTAACTCCATATTTGAAAAGATGTAACAAGTCGACTTTGAGGAGCTGACACTGTTGAAGGATAACTTAACAAGATTACCACAAAAGAGAACTCTTGCCATCAACTCTTCAGAGGGATAAAAAAGAAAAAAACTAGATCATTGTACAATAATTTCACTACCAACAGTGGTAATATTCATCTTACTAAGGTACCTTTTAATTACTATATAATCTGGGTCACTGACGACTAAGTGTGTTTCTGCTTAGACATAACACACCATCGCAGACAAGTCACTAGCTATTCACTGTTTTACTCAACCAATTAACATATTATTATATAAAATGAGATGTGTCTCTCAGTCATATTCTGTTGGTTATTCCATTAAAGGCAATTATATTGCAATTATGATATTCATAAACACTTCAATATAAATATATGCACGCAATTACACCCCTTCCCATATATATATATATATATATATATATATATATATATATATATATACATACACACACACACATATATATACGCATACACACACACACACACACACACATATATATATATATATATACGCATACGCACACATACATATATACATAGATATAAATATATACATTCGTATACATACATGCGTACATATATAAATGTGTATGCACATATACACACACAGATATATACACACACACGAACACAGGCACACATACACTCAGAAACACACATATAAATATACATGCACACGCATATATACACACATATACACAAACATATGTATACACACACACAAACACGCATACAAACTCAACCCCCATTCCCAATTTAAGCAACGGACTCGAAGGTGAGAAATCAACACCACAATGGTGTAACCCATTTAATTATTCCTTTTGTCTTTCTGTCGTCTGATCTTTCTATAAAATCTCGTTTGATATCTCGTTAGCACCCAGCCTAACAACAATGGCCGAATCGCCAGCTTTACTCAAGCAACGGTTGAATAATTGAATAGTTGTACGAAACCGTTGGTATCGTACCAATAGCACTCCAAAATATATATATATGCACATACAATAACTGTGTGAATCTGAGAGGGGGGAATATGTTGGATAAAATCGTAATTAACTGATATTCCTGTATTTTCTTTTACCCAAAGCCAGGAATTTTTCAGCACCCCCTCGTATACTAAGATAATCGTACAATATTTGAAATTGTTATTTTTCTCTTCAACAAGAACGGTTGAACAAACTACCTTATTAGTAAAAGACGCATTGATGCTAATTTTTTTTCAGTGTTTTACAAACAGTTTATTTTATGCAGGTTCTGCTTTGATCTTGTGTCAAAACAGGACTCATGATAATCTAACGGGATCATCTAATCATCCTTACTGATGACCAATGGTTTGACCACTGATTTGAAAGTGAAGAAGAGTTGCGCACTGTGAACGTCACGTCACACTCGTACGTGACCATCTTCAATCCAGTGACAAGACCACGTCAAGACGATTGGGGACGGCAACGGAAGCAGTGGATGACCAAGATGTCTTGCTTGCTTCATCTTGCACACTGCATTCAAAATAAGTAACTGCAGCCTCCTTCAATTTTGTTGAACCATAAAGGATTCTTCTGCTGAGTCCGCCATTAGATCCTTAAAAGAAATATCGTAATTTGACACTCCGGTGGGATTACACGCGAAGCAAAACAGCGGCAACCTTCCTGATTTCTTTTACATATCAGTCTTTCAAATTACGAAGTTGGAATTCATTAAAAAATAATCACTATTCAATAAATTAGATCTCCAATTTAGAATTTAAGGTTCCTTTGTAACGTATGTTGTAGGTCCAGTACTAGATTAATCCGGCTTTGTATACAACATGGAGAACATTGATAAGAAACATCACAGAATCATGTAATAAGAACAAGGAAAAGTTACGTGTGCAATACAATATGATTAGCGGATGGGATTTCTAAAGGAGAATCATAATGTTATATTTTTGCTTAATGATGTTGCTGTAACTTGTAATGTAAACACTGCTGGATATTGTTAGAGTCATGTCTTTTGTAAAGAAATCGGTTCAAGCTGACCTTTACGTACACACACATCAATGTGTGATTACTCTTATATATATATATATATATATATATATATATATATATATATATATATATATATATATATATATTCATATATACACAAATATGCATATACACAAACGTTCACATACACATTACATATGTATACACACACTGACACTACATATTCACGTACATAAATATGTATACAGACACACTCTACATATTGACATACACATAAATATATGCGCGCACACATACACTACATACATTACATATTCACATATACATATATTCATTCGCACACACATATTCACATACACATTCAGACACACCTGTATGTATACATACACCATATATTCACATGCACATGTAAACGCACGCGCTACACACACACACACACACACACACACACATACACACACACACACACACACACACACACACACACACACACACACACACACACACACAATTATCTCCATGTATCAAATTTATCAGCTAACATACATTTCTGTGCGCGTGCTTACACAGATGAAAGCATGAATAGTAGTTAAAAAAATTCGCTTCGTAATCACTTGGCATCGGTTTCAATTTCAAAGCGGGACACTATTTGTTCGTTTTCTGGAAAAGCGACGTTTTGGACTTACGACACTTTTGCATAATAGCAACGATATATATATATATTAATCACAATCTATGGGTTCACGTCATCTGGTGGTACTCATTAATAAAAAGCTCTCTTATGTATCATTCTACAAAACATAGAATAGATAGTACAGTACAAGAGAAAACGATAAAGAGAGTATAAAGTCATATATGACAGAGAAATAATTTAACAATCAGAAAATTCAAATATCACAAACTATACATCAATATATTATGTCATTTATGACTATATATATATATATAATATGTAACAAATAGTTAGTTGTCATAATAAAACTCAGAGTTTCGGATGCCGGGAGTGAAATCTGCTCCGGCATCTCATCAGTTATAACTGAGATGCTGGACCAGATCTCAGCCGCCACCCCCCCCCTCGGCATCCGAAACTCTGAGTTTTATTGTGACAACCAACTATTTGTCACATATCATATTTGTGTGTATATATATATATATATATATATATATATATATATATATATATATATATATATATATATATATACACACGTGAATATTTAGGGACTTACTTGGTGCTAGAGACGTAAAGTCCAAAACTTCTTGTTCGTCCCAGAAGGAGCGGTGTTGGCGAAGCACAAAGCGTTATTCCACCAAAGATGAAGATATCAGAAAGATGATGACGTCTTCACGAAGGGAAAAAACAAAACAAAGCAAACAATAAACAACGTTATTGTTGTTTTTTGTTATTATAATTGTTTTTTTTTTACTCTTTTTGTTATTGTTGCGATTTTCAATGGCGAATGTTTTTTCACAATTGCTTTATAAGTAGCGACGTATTCTTCATTCCTGCAACCGTGATTAGCTTGGATATTGTTGTTGTTGTTGTGGTCCCTGTGTCTGCTTTTTGTTGCTGTTATGGTTGTTGATACTAGAACAGATGCTGTAGTTACCGTTTGACCCCAGATCAGTTCCGATTCACCAGATTTATCTCCAAGAGCATTCCAACCGTGACCGTCCCAACTTTTGAGAACTTTTCCGGATTACGTCTCCTATAGTATTCTTACGAACATTTAAGATTATAAACAGAGTTGTGCAGGTTCAAGGAAGATTTGGTTGATATTTCTAGCAGATCTAGTGACTGTGTGGATGACTTCTCTAAGGCTTTTTCATGTTGTAGTTATTGTTATTGAAGATGCTGTAAGAGTTGCGTCGGAACACGTCCAGGCTCATTGTTTCGTGTCATGTAAATGCACCCAGTCAAGTTGGATAATATATCGCCATGCAATGTATATCACGCACAACCAATCTGATTAGTTGGTACCAAAGCTCTCTCCTTCTCCCCCTCCCTCCCTCCCTCCCTCCCTCCCGCCTTCTCTTTCTCTTACTTAATAATGGTAATAATAATAATAATAATAATAATAATAATAATAACAACAGTAAAAACCACAAAAGCTAATCGGATGTCGGTCCTCAAGTTATTTTGCAAACAGACTGTCTCTCACCACTCTCAATGGTTTTTTTTTCTCTGTACACACGCAAACACACATACATACATACACAAACACACAAACGCGCGCGCGCACACACACATATATACACACACAAACACAAACACACACGCACAAACAAACGCATACACACAAACATACACACACAAACACACAAATACGCACACACACATACACACACACAAACACGCACACTCACACATACACACACAGACAAACGCACACACGCTCATATACACACACACTAACACATATATTTGTGAATGTGCATATACATATTTGTTTGTATGTGTATGTAGATGTTCATACATCTTAGTGTATATATATACATGTGTATATGCATATTTGTGTTTTGTGCGCGCGTCTGTCTGTTCGTCTCCCATATATATATATATATATATATATATATATATATATGTGTGTGTGTGTGTGTGTGTGTGTGTGTGTGTGTGTGTGTGTGTGTATGTATACGTATGTATGTATATATATGCGTGTGTCTGTGTGCTTATGTAAATAATATATATAGATGTATGCGTATATGTAATTAGATATACAGATTATTTCCACGACGTAAAGTCTTTTACTTTCCCGATTTTAGTTGCTACTTTTTATTTCTACTTTTTATTCTTGCTTTTTATTTCTATTTTCTTTTTTCTATTTTATTTCTCCACCCCCACCCCCTTCTCTCTCATTCCTCATATTCCATCGTCTTCCTTCTTAATCTCTGTCTTAAGATCATACACTTTCTTTCTCTTAACATCCATTCTTCTCTCTTAATTTCTTTCTCCTAAACTCAATCCCTATTACTCTCTCCCTCTCTCTGTTTTCCCATTGCGTGGCACCGTGGGCAAGTGTCTTCTACTATAGCCTTGGGACGACCAAAGCCTTGTGAGTGGATTTGGTAGACGGAAACTGAAAGAAGCCCGTCGTATATATGTATATATATATATATGTGTGTGTGTATGTGTGTGTTTGCGTGTCTGTGTTTGTCCCCCCCCCCCCCCAACATCGCTTGACAACAGATGCTGGTGTGTTTATGTCTCCGTCACTTAGCGGTTCGGCAAAACAGACTGATAGAATAAGTACTAGGCTTCCAAAGAATAAGTCCCGGGGTCGATTTGCTCGACTAAAGGCGGTGCTCCAGCATGGCCGCAGTCAAATGACTGAAACAAGTAAAGAGTATATATTCTTTTACTCTTTCATTCATTTGTTTCACTCATTTGACTGCGGCCATGCTGGAGCACCACCTTGAAGGGCTTTAAAAAAAAAAAATTTAGTCGAACAAATCGAACTCCAGAACTTATTCTATCGGTCTCTTTTGCCGAACCGCTAATTTACGGGGACTTGAAGATATCAACACCGGTTGTCAAGCGCTGATATGGAGACAAATACAGACACAAAGACACACGCACACAGATGTATATATGTTTACACACACACACACACACACACACACACACACACACACACACACACACACACACACACATACACACATATATAGATTTCTTTATTGCCTACAGGGGGCTAAACACAGAGGGGACAAACAAGGACAGACGGATTAAGTCGATTACATCGACCCCAGTGCGCAACTTGCACTTATTTAATCGACTCCGAAAGGATGAATGGCAAAGTCGACCTCGGCGGAATTTGAACTCAGACCGTAAGGACAGACTAAGCATTTCGCCCGGCGTGCTAAACTATATATATATATATATATATATATATATATGTATTTGCAGATATATTTACACACAAATACGCATACAGATACGTACATATGTATATATATGTATGTATGTGTGTGTGTACGTGTGTGTGTATGTTTGGATATGTGTGTATATAGATATATACACACACATACAAGTTTACCTCACACGCACACACATACGTATACACGCATTTATCTTTACACAATTACGCACACCTTCATCTAAATACAAATACATGAATATATATATATATATATATATATATATGAATATACATACGTATATATATATATGTGTGTGTGTATGTGTGTGTGTGCGTGTGTGTGTGTGTATGTATGTATGTATGTATGTATGTATGTGTGTGTGTATGCATTTATGTACATATACACGCACACACATTCTCTATACGGGAGAGCAAAGAAATCCGAACGGCAAATACAAAGATAGGGACTTAGATAACAGTAATTTTCCTCGGAATACATGCGTGTATACGTATAT
Source organism: Octopus bimaculoides (assembly GCF_046866305.1). NCBI lineage: Eukaryota > Metazoa > Mollusca > Cephalopoda > Octopoda > Octopodidae > Octopus > Octopus bimaculoides. The sequence goes on along the minus strand of NC_142945.1, from coordinate 4,584,383 downwards.
ATTATATGTATGTGTTTGTTATATGTTTCTTATATGTGTGTGAAACTTTCGTATCCCTTTCAATATTTCCCTCTTTGCGCTTTCGCGAAACAAACATTGAAAACCGGAAGTGCAGTTACGGTATTTAAGTAAAGGACCAATCAGGTTAATGAGAAAACCGCGTTGAACGATGGTCAGTGACAGGAAGCAGACCGGAAAGTCTTGCTTGCTGGTGACGGTATCAACTTCCGGAAATCCTATTATCAAAATCCGATCATGTGAAGCTAATATTTCTCCACTGAGATGGAATGTACTAACGAATAGTCTTTTGGCCAAGGACACCGACAGGTAAATTGCCCTGAGTCAACGAGTTCAAAAGGAGCTATATCTTACCTTGCTGGTCAGCTTGGACTGGTTTTGTGTGTGTGTGTGTGTGTGTGTGTGTGTGTGTGTGTGTGTGTGTGTGTGTGTGTGTGTGTGTGTAAGCCTGAATCCGTGTATGAGTGTGTCTGCACGTGTGTATGTATGCGTGTATGTGTGCGTGTCTTCGTGTGTCTATGTGCGGGTGTCTGCGTACGCTTGTGTATGTGTCTGCACGTTTTTGTGTCCGTTTGCGCGTATATGCGCGCCTGTGCATGTGTATCAATGCGTATGTGTGTGTGTGTGTGTGTGTGTGTGTGTGTGTGTGGAGGGGATTTTTCGTATTAACTTTGATTATTTGAATGTGAATTCGATCAGTTAATGAATATCTTATTTTTTTTTACTTATTTCGGTCATTGAACTGCGGAATTGCTGGGGCACCTCCTTGAAGGGATTTAAGTCGAACAAATCGATCCCAGTTCCTTCTTTTGTTTAAGATAAGGTACTTATCCCCACCAATCCCTTTTGCCGAAAGCCTAAATTACGGCGATGCAAACAAACCAATACCGTTGCCAAGGCACCGGTTTGGTGGAGTGGGGACAACCAAACACACACACACACACACACATACTTACACACGTATGACAAGCTGCCATGCTGTCTCCGTCATTCACAAGGTATTGATCATCCCGGGACTATGGTAGGAGACACTTGCCCGAGGTGCTCAGCAATGGGATTGAACCCGAGACTACGATGTTAACAAAGCGATCTTCTTACCCACACAGCCATGTCTGCGCTAATAATATTCACTGCTTCAAAAATGTAACACAGGACCAGGAGTTTGAGGGAAGCGTTTAGCTGATACTAGCGATCCCAGTATTGTACTGGTACTTTATTTTATCGTCCCCGAAAGGCTGAAAGACAAATTTTAAGTTTAGCGGGATTTGAACTCGGAACTCCGGAACAAATACCAATAAGAATGAGTCTTCGCTGCTCTGAATATCTTCGTAAATTAATTGGTCTTTAGAAGGATATAATTAATGGAATCGAATCCAATGTGATGTTTAATTAATTGAAACCCGGTAACATAATTTTAAAAGAAAAGGAATAAAGTAAAAAAAAAAAAATTGCTTTTACGTTTAAGAAGTTTCTTTTGTAGCAACGCGGTTTCGGGTTCAGTCCCCCTGCACAGCACTTGCTTGCCTTGTGCCACAAATTGAAGCCAATATCTGAGGTGAAACACTGGGCTGGTTAATACCTTCCTTTCTTATGACGTCCAAATCCGTACAGAAAGATATTAGCGTTGTAAAAAAGCGCGCCACACCGTCTTATTTGGAGTTCGAAAGGAAAAGGAGATATTAAAGGGATTAACAGAAAAAAGCTGGCGTGACCACGTGACCGACTAGGCTATCAGATTTTGTTACACATCACTGGTCACAATGCGCTTTTGCGTTGTTTTTAGCCTTCAAATGACGAGCAGGCCAACATGCCCTCCTGATCGAAAAGGCAAGCAGACCGACATTTTCCCCCTGAAGGGGACCGGAACCACGTGAAATGAAGTGTTTCGCTCAAGAACACAACGCACCGCCCAATCAGAGAATCGAACCCACGATCTAGCCTAATCAGTAGGCCATGCATCTTGACGTGTGTGTGTGTGTGTGAGAAAGAGAAAGAGAGAAACAGATAGATAGATAGAAAGAGAGAGAGAGAGAGAGAGAGAGAGAGAGAGAGAGAGAGAGAGAGACACACAGATAGATAGATAGGTAGAAAGAGAGAGACAGACAGAAAGAGAGAGACAGACAGAAAGAGAGAGACAGACAGAAAGAGAGAGAGCGAGTCCTACATAACTGAACATTTTATTGCCAAACACATCCGCCTGAAGATTGCTTTTAGTTAAGAGATTTTACGTAACCTGTTCTATAGTAATTACAACTAAAACACAGATGCACAATACATATATATATACACATACATCACACACACACATATGTATGTATGTATGTATGTATTAGGTATCATGTTCTGTTTTAACATTGTTCGTGAAGATAATTTGCAGAAAGAACACAAGTAAAATGCATCATCACGTCCACACACACACACACACACACACACACACACACACACACACACACACATAGAGTAACACGTATATGGAGAAGAGAGAGAGAGAGAGAGAGAGAGAGAGAGAGAGAGAGAGAGAGAGAGGGAGGAAGAAACAAACGTAACGAACAGTAAACAGCATAATACGATCGAAAATGCAATTGATATCAGGGAAGCAATCACAACAACAACAACAGCAACAACAACAACAACAACAACAACAACAACAACTACTACTACTACTACTACTACTACTACTACTACTACTACTACTACTACTACTACTACATATCTGGCAGTTGGCAGTATCACGGGACAATATCTAACCTTGTGATGCACTGAAATTAAGAAGTACAATAAACAAGCTTTAAGATACCCAATCGCTTGGGTTTATTTCGATTGTGTTTTGTATCTTCGAAGCAGGAAAACCATAATTAGTTAACTAAGCGGAGTACATTTTCATATGTAAATCGTTCGAGGCTATTATTTTAGGTATTTATTTTTCTTTCGTTTTTTTTTTTTTGTTTTTTTTTAGTCACATGTCAATACAAAGTGAAAGAGAAGTATGACCAAAAGTATTTCAACTGTGACCACCTCGTCTTATTTTATGGATCCGCTACTGCAACTACGACACGATTATATCACTTTTCTACGAACAGTCTATTTATTGAAAAAAAAAAAAAACAATTATCCGAAACGTCAGACTGTGCACCACTATTTCATTATATTTCTAAGAGGCGTATCAGCCTACATACCATCTTTGAAGAAGGACAATTATCTGAAACACCTCGATGCAATGCTACTTACTATCATTTATATATATATATCTTTGTCCACAGATCTAATGTATGCTTTTAAAAGACATTAAGGTGTGATTGGAGGGAGATTCGGTTGTTATTTCTAGCATGTATTACAAGATCTATAAGGTAACTGTACAGGCAATGTCAATTTGATAGAGGGAGGGATCACAAACATTTGATCTTTATAAACAAATCGTCAATGCAGGTTGTTCTTTCTAAGCCTAGTACTTATTCTATCGGTCTCTTTTGCCGAACCACTAAGTTTACAGGGACGCAAACACACCAGCACCGGTTGTCAAGCGATGTTGGGGGACAAACACAGACATACAAACATATACACCCACATACATAAATATATATGCATATATACGACGGGCTTTTTTCAGTTTCCGTCTACCAAATCCACTCACAAGGTTTTGGTCGGCCCTAGGCTATAGTAGAAGACACTTGCCCAAGGTGCCACGCAATGGGACTGAACCCGGAACGATGTGGTTGGTAAGCAAGCTACTTACCACACAGCCACTCCTGCGCCTATATATATATATTTATTTATGTATGTATATATAACCTGTATCGACTAGAATATCGGTGATAAGCTTAACATAGCACACTTATATCCTTATATTATAATTGGATTATCCTAGCAAGGACATTGATAGATTGTTTATGGAAAAGAGTCGCGTAATAGCGAAGTAAACACGAAAAACCAACGGTTGATATTTTGAAAGCATTGTCAACATTTTATTTGTGCTTTTTCTTATCCTATATATGAGTGTGTGTGTGAGGATTTGACTTAACGCAAGAATTTCAAATATTTTTGCTCTGTGTGTGTCTCTGTATATATGCATACACACAGACGCATATGTACAGATTGCATATACATTCCGTATATTATGTACACATGCTTGGAATAGCTTTATGAATCAATAACATAAGTTGAATATTGACAGATAATATGCGGTATGCAAACGAACACAATTCGAAGGAATACTTGGCTTAGGTTACTAACTAATTCCAAATGACTGTTGAGACATATTCACAATGATGTAAGACCAGAACAAACACAGCTTGTTGACAAGCTTAATCTAAAGCCAAACTCAAACACAATGCATTTCGTATTAGAATTACAATGTTTAGTATAATATATATATTTCCCGGGGCTGTGAGTTGTAGAAACGGTTTGGTTGTTTTCCCATTGGACAATGTATATCAATAATATCTTTTCTTTCGAACTATACTTTTTTGCAGCCATTCATTATGTATGTAATGTTGTTGTTGGCACTCCGTCGCTTACGACGTTGAGGGTTCCAGTTGATCCGATCAACGGAACAGCCTGCTCGTGAAATTAACGTGCAAGTGGCTGAACACTCCACAGACACGTGTACACTTAACGTAGTTCTCGAGGGATATTCAGCGTGACACAGTGTGACAAGGCTGACACTTTGAATTACAGGCACGACAGAAACAGGAAGTAAGAGGGAGAGAAAGTTGTGGTGAAGGAGTACAACAGGGTTCGCCACCATCCCCTTGCCGGAGCCTCGTGGAGCTTTAGGTGTTTTCGCTCAATAAATGCTCACAACGCCCGGTCTGGGAATCGAAACCGCGATCCTATGACCGCGAGTCCGTAGCCCTAACCACTGGGCCATTGCGCCTCCACAGAATAAGTACTAAACTTTAAATAAACAAAAGAAAGTAGAGTGGATTCGTTCGACTAAAATTCTTCAAAGCGGTGCCCCAGAATGGCAGCGATCTTATGACTGTAAAGAAATGAAAAAACAAAAAACAAAAGAATAAAACAATATACACAATGCGGTGCACCAGCATGGCCACAGTCAAATGGCTGAAACGTGTAAAAGAATATACATGCATACATACATACATTCATACATACATACATACATACATATATACACACACACACATACATATATACATACATATATACATACACCAGCTGATGGAGCGAATGCTGCGCATTATGAGTTATATGCAGATTATAAATTGTGTGTGTGTGTGTGTGTGTGTGTGTGTGTGTGTGTGTGTGTGTGTGTGTTTCTGACGTCTACGTATGTGCGAATTTGTGTGTGCGTGGTGCATACGTTCGTGCGCCTGTTGCGTATGTACATCCATGCGCGTCTTTCTGGTGTCTTTGTAAGTGTGAGTATGTACTCACTGCATGTGTGAGTGAGCCTGTATGCAAATGTAGACGATGTCCTTATTTGTGTGTCTATCTATGTATATCGAGTGTGTATTTGTGCGCATACGTCTGCATATGGTTGTATTAATTCAAGCCTCAATTTCCTACCAGTCTACGCTCATCGTGTGGGAATGGAATGTCCAAGAATGCCGACAATTCTAAGCGATTCCATACATCATCTAATTTATCAAATCTTATATTTTATTTTGTTATATGTTATGATTACTTACTTCCACTTACACTTTTATTCTTTTACTCTTTTACTCGTTTCAGTCATTTGACTGCGGCCATGCTGGAGCACCGCCTTTAGTCGAGCAAATCAACCCCAGGACTTATTCTTTGTAAGCCTAGTACTTATTCTATCGGTCTCTTTTGCCAAACCACTAAGTTACGGGGACGTAAACACACCAGCATCGGTTGTCAAGCGATGTTGGGGGGGGGGACAAACACACACACACACACACACACACACACACACACACACACACACACACACACACACATATATATATATATATATATATATATATATATATACATATATACGACGGGCTTCTTTCAGTTTCCGTCTACCAAATCCACTCACAAGGCTTTGGTCGGCCCGAGGCTATAGTAGAAGACACTTGCCCAAGGTGCCACGCAGTGGGACTGAACCCAAAACGTAGGCAATATATTTGCCTTGTTTACGGCTGCGAATGGAGAATGCTTAGAACACGAGGAGAAATGCTTAGCGGCATTTCGTACGTCTTAACGTTCTGAGCTCAAATTCCGTCCAGGTCGACTGTCCCTTTCATTCATTGGGGGTCGATAAATTAAGTACCAGTGAAGTACTGGGGTCGATGTAATCGACTGGCCTCACTCCCCTAAAATTTCAGGCTTTGTTTTTTCAGTAGAAAAGATTATTATTATTATTATTATTATTATTATTATTATTATTATTATTAATAATAATAATAATAATATTACGGTGGCGAGTAGGCAGAATCGTCACTGTTCCGGACAAAATGCATAACGGCATTTCTTCCGACTTTACGTTCTGAATTTAAATGTTGCTGTTGTCGATAGAATAAGTCCCTGTTGAGTACTGTGGACGATGTAATAGACTGACACCCACACGCGAGATTGCTGGCCTTGTGCCAAAAGTTGAAAGTTGCATATCTGTGTTGTCTGATAAAAGGACAGGTATGGACGAGTCGAAAAAGCGAAAAGGAGTTATCATAAGAACAACTGGATGCGCGCTGTTAAGAGGTCTGACGACATACATACAGAGAGAGAGGAGGAAAAAGAGAGAGAGAGAAAGAGAGACGAGAAGGAGAGATAAACAGAGTGAGGAGGAGCGATAAGGAGAGAAAAGGAGAGGGGAGAGGGGAGAGAGATAAAGAGGGATAGAGGGAAAAGAATCGAAGAGATAGAAAAAGCGAAAGAAGAAACGAGGTAAACGGAAGTCATTTTATCTAGCTATCTAATGTGTGTATATACTCATATACATACATGCGTATACATACATACATACATACATACATACATACATACATACATATATATACAAATAAGTAACAGGATATCAAGTAGTAATGCGGTACAACCGTTTCAGGCGGCTCCATTTAATTAACCAATGCAATCATTACATGAATTTAAAAGCAGTGCTATTTTCGGACTGACTTGGTGCTTCAACTTAAGTACCTAATACAACTGAATTTTAATTATATATACATACATATACATGCATACACACACACACACATACACTGACATTTCAGAGTTCTTCGCTTTGAAACCCAAAAAGTTTTACATTGATGGGATTAAAAAGCTTGTAAATAGATGGAAGGAAGTCATACATAATCAGGGAAAGTATATTGATGATTAAATTTCAATTAAATATAACATTTGATCACTTGTTTTCTTTATTCAAAATTCGGACAGAACTTATGGGATGACCTGATAGATACACAAGTAGATAGATAGATAGATAGATAGATAGATAGATAGATAGATAGATAGATAGATAGATAGATAGATGCAACGAGGGTAAGAGAGTATATATATGCATATATATATATATATATATATATATATATATATATATAGCGAGAGAGGGGAAGGTGTTTGGTTTGATAAGAAATTGTGGACATTCCATAAATATTGAAAGATTAGATATTGACAAAAGCTATCTGATATTTTTATCTCGATGAAATGTTTCCCTATTTACTGTTTAGTATTCATAGATTGTATACATACAGGAAAATATAAACACCAATTACTACAGGGTTACACAAATACAAGACGCGTTCTTCCCACATGAAATCCCCCTCTCCACCCACCTGTGGCTTATCTCTATATACGCGCACAAACACACATACAGACACATATACACACTAATATATATATATATATATATATATATATATATATATATATATACATATGTATAAACACATATACACACATATATTTCACAGACACATGCACACACACACATGCATACACATTATAAATATATCTATATTCTTTTTCGGACCTTTCTTTCTCCTCTTTCTGATGAAGAACCGTGCTCGAAACGTTATGCACCCACTCTTTTTTCCTTCTTATTCTCAGCGTCAACCATTTTGACGTTTATTGTTTTGTCATTTGTTATTGCTAATCTTGTCATTGTTGTCTGTTATTTTTAATATACAAATATACATACGTACATACACACACATGCATGCATACATACATACATACATACATACATACACATTGAATGCGGAAAAAAGCCGTCAGATTCATCATTCGTGATTAACATCATAGAAAATCATAAGGTGTGCAACTGGCCGAAACCTTGGTGGTAATAATAATAACAATAATAATCGTTCCTGCTATAAGCACAGGGCCTGAAATTTGCGGGGAGAGGACCAGTCGATTACCAGTACTTACTTTATCGACCTCGAGGGGATAAAAGGCAAAGTTGACCTCGGCGAAATTTGAACACAGAACGTAAAGACGGACGAAATACGACTAAGTATTATAGGCACAAGCCTGGATTTTATGGGGAGGGGGGGGGGGCAGTCGATCACATCGACCCCAGTACTCAACTAATACTTGATTTATCGACTTCGAAACGATGAAAAGTAAAGTCGATCTCGACGAAACTTGAACTTAGAACGCAAGTTCGGGCGAAATATATATCCGATGATGGTGTGTTTACGTCCAAGTAAATTATCGGTTCGGCAAAAAGAGACCGATAGAATAAGTACTAGGCTTACAAAGAATAAGTCCTGGGGTTGATTTCTTCGACTAAAAAACAACCTGTAAGGTAGTGCTCCAGCATGGCCGCCATCAAATGACTGAGACAACTAAAAGAATAAAAGAAAAGAACAAAAAGAAAACACACACACACACACACACACACACACACACTCATACATACATACATAAATACGTGCATACATATACATACATTCGATGAATGTAAAATGAATGTATACATGTACCCAGGTACATAAATATATACCCCTTTCAATGTTACATATACACCTCAACGCTAAACTTTCAGGATACAAAATAAAATATATAAAAAACAATTAATAAATATAATAAAAATGGTTGAATAGCTACATATCTTAGACTTTAGATATAACTTTTTTTTTATATTTCTATTTTCCCGATCTGAACTCTTTCATTATCGAATGCCCACTCACTAAACATTACATATATATATGTATATATATACATATATATATATATATATATATATATATATATATATATATATATATATATATATATATATATATATATATATATATATATACATACATACATACATACATACATATATATGTATGTATATATATATATATATATATATATATATATATATATATATATATATATATATATATATATAGTGTCTCTCCTTCGTCTTTCCGACACTTATTTTACAATAATTCAAGACGGCTCTCTCTTTCTCTCTCTCACTCTCCCTCTCTCCCTCTTTCTCGCTCTCCCGCTGTCTCTCCCCCCACCCCCTGCGAATGCAAATAAACGTTTGTATAAGTTAAAATTCCTTAACCTCTTTTTCAACTTTTCATCTTGCTGGCATTCTCGGAATGTCAACCAACACTTCTCCTTCAAGCCTTTCGCCCCTCGACCACTAACATATATATATATGTATATATATATATATATATATATACAATATACCTCTCACCTTTATGTCTTTAACTTGCACCCACCCCACTTATCAAACACCACCACCCGGCAATCACATACCTCTAAATCTATTGCATTGTCAGGTAAAAATGCTGCACATGTCTTAAGATTAACTATACACACACACACATACACACAGACACGTATGTATGTATGTGTGTATGTGGGTGTATTTATGAGTTTGATTGGCTGGCCTTTATAGCAGAACTCGGACATACATAAATCTAATGCTCATAGTCACACACACGCGTGCGCGCGCGATGACACGTACGCGTGTGTACACAGAAACGTACGTAGATACCAAATTGAAAAAAAAATAGAGATAATAGATCAAAGTATAAATTCTTAACGCCGTTTTCCCAGTGAGGTCTGTGGTGTAGGTAGTGCCCTATCCTTCAACGGGACACTGGTATGTCGAAGGGTCACTCATATCTGCTACCTTAGCGGATTGGAGCGACGCCAAATGAAATATTTCGCTCAAGAATATCGTTTGGTCCAACAATCGAAATCACAATTTTACGATCATACGTCCCAAACCTAATTACTGGGATACACGCCTCCATATATATCGCCATAATAGATCGCTAGCCACTACACATTCTTTATTTTCTCTCCGTTTCTTTCTCTGTTTCTTTCTGTGGAAGAGCCTAAGCTCGAAACGTTAAAGACTTTTTCACTTCCCAAGCGTTAAACTAATACATCTGTTTGTGAATTCTCCATATATATATATATATATATATATATATATATATACTAGCAGCTAAACCCGGTTTCACAGGCCTGTTTGGATGATGTGGCTGTGATCGTTTTCGGTTAGGCATAATCTATAACAGCGTTTCTCAACCTTATCATTTCGGGTCCCCTGTTTTGATTGGAGCCTCTAACTGCATGAAGATTTCACCACCCCACCTGTCAGAAAATGGATTCAGAGTTGTGAAGAAAATATTTGTACGTAGTCTGTTTCTGAGAGCTATTCTATTGGACATCTGTCTAATCATTAAAACATTTATTTAATTATGAACATAGAAGGAAATTATACATTAATCCCAACATTTGTAGTTTCCAGCAATTAATTAATCCACTCCATCTCTTCCTCCCCTTCCTCGGAACTTTCCAGGAAGTAATTCCTTCCTTTCCGCCTCCTCCTCACCGTTTTTGACACAATCAAGATCTTGTGCAACTGAAAGCCGAGTGTCTTTTTGGTCAGCTCACAGAACTTTCGTCAATACCGACATGTCGGCTCATACACTCCTCTCCATAGACTCTCTGCAAATGTGCGTTGGCCTCTGAGCAGGTATCGGCATGATAGCTTTGCCACGCGACGATCACACGCTACACACCTTCGTTCCAAGCACTGCTGTAAACAGCGGAAGTGAGCTAGAAAGTTAAAACTTAGTGCGCATGCACAGCAGAGTTCAAGTTCAATCGTTGTCCAGCTTTAGCTTTGCTACTACGGTAACAGTCCGGATACTTATTAGTCAGACCCCGTATATATACACACACACATATTTTTATATATATATATATATATATATATACGACGAGCTTCTTTCAGTTTCCTTCTGCCAAATCCACTTTCAAGTCTTTGGTTGACCCGAGGCTATACTAGAAGATACTTCTCCAATGTACCACGTTGTAGGACTGAACTCGGAACCACGTGTGCTTGTATAAATAGGCCTACGCTTACACACATACACAACGACAGAATTCCACTCAGCTTCCGTCTACCAAATCCATTGGGCGACACAGGGCTGTAAGCAGAAGGCACTTGCTCAGGGCATCGTGCAATGGGATTGAACCAGAAACATCTAGCTTGCAAAGTGAGCCCATTAACCTCACAGCAATGCCGATGTAGCTTCTTTCTTTGTCTTTTCAGACAGGAGTGTGTATGCAAAGTGAGAGAGATTTGGCTGCTATTTCTAGCTAACTGGGTGACTACGTAGCAGCTCAATCTACTCCGTGTTTATTGAGAAAGCAAACGCCAGATTTTCCTTTCGTCTAAAAGATGGCATATTTAAAATTTTTACTTTAAAAAATTCTATGGTTGAACTGTCAGATTCGTTGATGCGTTCATTTACCTTCGCTCTTGAAAGGAATACATTTACCATTTGCTGTGTGTGTGTGTGTGTGTGTGTGTGTGGGTGTGTGTGTGTGTGTGTGTGTGTGTGTGAGAGTGTGTGTGTGTGCGTGCGTACATATATTTAGCATTCCTCATTCTTGTAAATATGTAAATATAGATCGGGTGTTAGCACAGGTTAACACCGCAACTTCAAAGTACGTCGCCATTTTCTATCACATTATCCGTGACTAGTGACGAATAGCAATTCACAAAATCGTGTGTGTAAATGACTGAGTGAGTATATATATAATTTTAAGTGTACACTCACACATACTTATATAATATATGTATGAGTATATATATATATATATATATATATATATATACATATATAGATAGATAGATAGATAGATAGATAGATAGATAGATAGATAGATAGATAGATATATACACGCACATACCGAATGTACGTAAGTGTGAGTGTGTGCGTGTGTGTGTGCATATATATGTACACACACACACACACACACACACACACACACACACACACACATATATATACATATATATATTATAGACTCACTCTGTATTGTATTGGAACTTGTCTATTGGGCAAGATCAAAGCATATTTGGGGGTTGACTGCAGGAAGTTAGGGGTGGAACCTACTGTCAAACTTCGCATGATGAAAGAAACAGAAAGAGATAAAAAGATGAGCACGAGAAAGAGAGAGAGAGAGAGAGAGAGAGAGAGAGAGAGAGAGAGAGAGAGAGAGAGAGAGAGAGAGAGAGAGAGAGAGAGAGGGGAAGGAATGGAGAGATAAACAAGAAGTCAGAGAGAGGTGGTAGAGAGACAGAGAATGAGGAAGAAGAAACGGAGCGAGGTCGATAAAGAGGGATGGGGTTCGTTACATCAGTGAATATCTCTGCTTATAAACGTAATTGATCTACTCAGAGAATCCTGTTACGATAAAGAAACCTGTAAATATATCTTTCACTTATTTGAAAAGAATTGGTCAAATAACGATTATTACTATTATCATTTTTATTATTATTATTATTATTATTATTATTATTATTAGTAGTAGTAGTAGTAGTAGTAGTAGTAGTAGTAGTAGTAGTGGTAGTAGTAGTAGTAGTAGTAAGGCAGAATCGTTAGCACGCTGGACGAAGGGCTTTTTGTTTTTTTGCTATTTCGCCTCGTCGTTACGTTCCGAGTTCAAATTCCGCCGAGGTCGACTTTGCCTCTTATCTTTTAGGTGTCGATAAAGTAAGTACCAGCTGAACACTGGGGGTTCGATGTAATCGACTCATCACCACCTCTCCAAACATTTCAGACCTTCTGTCTATTGTAGAAATAATTACTATTGTTTTTTTGTTATTCGTTATGCTTACATAACGACGATACGACTTACAATATTACAAACCACCTAGCTCTTTCACCTGTGCATTGTCCTACCTAGTTTCTTCGCCACCGCATTCCTCTATCTCGCCACCCAGCCACCATTATCACTAAAAGTCACCCAGTCCAACAAACATTCTTCAAAGATCAATAGCCGAGCGATAAGCACATCCATTTGTCTCCACACTTGTCTTATCTTGTCGCATATTTTCGAGCTTCTGATAATGAAATATGTAAAAAATTCATTTTGATAGGAAATGAGATGAGAACGACAAAAACCACGCAAACAAATACAAAATAACTGGAAAATAACAACGGCAGGAACAACAAATTAACACCACCACCACCACCACTATAACCACCACCACCACCACCAACAACAACAACAACAACAACAGTAACGACAAAAAGAGCAAAACAATAACAATATATATTAAAACAACAGTAACAACAACAACAACAACAACAACAACAACAATAATAATAATAATAATAATAATAATAATAATAATAATAATAATAATAATAGGCAGGGGTCTTATACAGCTAGAAAACTATTATAAAATAACCACCATAGGACTGCAAAAATACCTACTCCAGAAGCAAGGGAAACTAATACAAATAGCCACAAAACACGAGCAAAACAAAAAACTGTTTTCAGTATTTAAGGAAGCTGACAAATACAAACAAGAAATCAATCTACCTAACAAATACGAAGAAGAAGAAGAAACAACAAAAGCTATAAAACAAATGAAATCCAAACTAAAACTAGAACAGCAACGGACCATGATAAAACGATAGCAAGAAAAGCCCCTACATGGTAAATACTGGGCTAAACTAAATGCGAAAGGAATAGACAGAAAAAAATCCCAGCAATGGCTAAGAAGCTCAGGACTCAAAGCAGAGACTGAAGGATTTTTAATTGCTGCACAAGACCAGAGCCTCCCCACCAGAAATTACCAAAAACACATAATGAAAAGAAATATAACAAGTAACTGTAGAATATGTGGAGGTGGACAAGAAACAATAAATCATATTATCTCTGGCTGCCCAGTCCTGGCTAAGAAGGAATATATTCACAGACACGACAGAGCTGGGACCTATATACACTGGAAGCTATGCCAACACTATGGAATAACAACAGAAAAAAGATGGTATAAACACACGCCAGAAAAGGTCACAGAAAACGAGAAAGCAACCATACTCTGGGATATGCCAATACACACAGATAGAGAAATTAAGGCAAATAGACCAGATATAGTTGTCAAAGATCATGAAGAAAAAAATGCTTTCTAATTGATGTATCAATACCAGCAGATGACAACGTTTCTCTAAAAGAAATGGAAAAACTTTCAAAATACAAAGACCTGAAAATAGAGATAACTCGAATGTGGAGTCTAAAAACAGAAACAATTCCTATCATAGTAGGTGCCTTAGGTATAATAAAAAAATATTCAGACAAATACATAACAAAAACACCAGGACTTACAAATATATATAACATACAGACAATTGCACTACTGGGTACTGCACACATTCTACGCAAAACACTTTCAATACAGTAAACATAAGAGCACCACAGCAAACCACAGCACATACCCAAGGCGCACAGAGCTGCGCTCGGTAGTGAAGTGAAAGCACGTTATAAAAATAAAACTACTGAACAATAATAATAATAATAATAATAATAATAATAATAATAATAATAATAATAATAATAATAATAATAATAATAATAATAATAATAATAATGCCGATAGCAACAGTAACAGCAACAACAACAATAATAATAATACCGATAACAACAGCAACAACAATAACAACAGCAACAACAACAATATTAAGAACAACAGTAACAACGACAATAATAACCACAAAACGATAACAACAACAGCAACAACAACAACAACAATAACAACAGCAGTAACAACAATATCAATCTCGCCAGTAACAGTAGCAGGTAAAAGACAGCAAGAACAACAACAATAACAATGCCAGTTACAAGGGAACAGCAACAACAACAACAACAGGAATAGTAAAAAATAAATTAATAAATACAAAAGAATGATAAGAACAATGAAAGCTACAAAATGAAGGACGTGAACAATAGCGATAACAAATAAACAAAAATGCAACAAGAGCAATGATAACAAAGAGATAACAAACGATCTCCTATATGACCATCCTATCTGCTAAATATAACAGCCAAATCTTCCTCCAGTTGCACCTTACTGTCTTTAAGACTTGGTTATTTTGGCCTTCGACAAACGTCAAAATGGGGATGAGAAAAAGAAGAGTGAAAATAGCATGAGCCCAGCAAAATTATGAGGAGCAGAGGCTATTACAGAACTGGTGGAACAAATTTAGAGAGAAGATAGTGTGTCAATGAGGCAGGGACTGGAGCGTGTCTATGCGTGATATCAAACCAATCCGTTGAATGGCCCTTTTCTGAATAGAGTCAAAAATATCAGCAAATGGTAGCTTACTCTATTGAGGATCGCACCTGAGCTTTGTAGAGTATCAATAATTGTTGAGGAAAGGGTGAAGTATATTGTAGCTCTGATGAGAAGGGTCGGTCGTTAGAACGTGATCATATGTTAAAGACAAGGTTTTAGTGATGACGAGACCCAACATTTCGAAAACTCTTTTAAAAAATCTAGATGGGTTCAGCTCATATTTAGGTATTTTGTGGTGATGTTTTATATGATGTAGTAGCCTTATCTTCTTGCTGTTATAAAAGACAAACTTGGCGTTGCCTCAACCTTTCAAGGTGTCCATGGAGTGAGTGAGTGTTTAGGGTATTGATAAGTTATTGTTGGAGAACGTTAGGAAGGAATACAGCGTCCTGTCAAGGGCATAAATGTGAGCATTGCTGAACATTGCAGCAAGTCGGGTATTCGTGGGTGAAAGAATTAGAGTAGTGAGGGCCATACCAGATGCCCGAAACCTAGAAGCAAATGGAACGTTGGGTTTAACAGAGTAAAGAACTGGAAGAGAAAGTTCGACACACGCCGCGCTAGTGGAGATACAAGATGAAGTTACTGATCCAAGAAATGAGAGGCGGCTGGAGATCAAAGGTGGACAATGTCCAGAGAAAAGTTAGCGCACTAGACATGGCCGAAGGCTTTGCTGATATGAAAGCAACGACATTGCTTCCAAATTTATTCAGGATGAGAACCCACAGGTATCTGACAAAGAAGTGTAGGTTCTGTCATTACGGAAACCATATTGGTGGTCTTTATTCGGAGAAGTGCGAGACAGAGAAAAAGGTGGTGGGATAGATAGATAGATAGATAGATAGATAGATAGATAGATAGATAGATAGATAGATAGATAGATAGATAACTATTCCGGGTGTCAAAGAACATCGTTGTAAATGACTGAATTTATTAGCTTAGAGATAATCTAAAAGAGTGCGATGGTGTGACTTCAGAGGGATTGGTTGTGATGCAGGAAATAAAACCCATTGTAGCTGGCTTATATTAATGTTAAAGGAGTTTTCAATACATACAACAGAGACGCTCTTCCGTCAGTATGTATATATATATATATATATATATATATATATATATATATATATATATATATATATATATATATATATATATATATATATATATATATATATACTTACATACATACACACATACATGCATACACACATACATACATATGTATAAATATATATATATATATATATATATATATATATATATATATATACATACATACATACATATATATATATATATAAAGTATGTATGCATTATGTACGCGCACACACGTACATACACATATATAGACACGTATGAATACACATATACATGCAAGCTTGCATACATACGTACATATATACATACATGCAATATACATTTCTTATTTCTGTACAGGTATGTGTTTATGCAACACATACGCACACATATTCATGAACGAAAGTACAGAGCATCGTCTAGCCTTTTGTATAATTGTATTGTTGCCTACACGTACTCTTGTCTACCCAGAACCATAAAATACACACACACACACACACACTCACACACACACACACTCACCCACACACACACTCACACACACACACACGCACACAGATTGTGTGTGTGCGTGTTTAATAGTCTGTTTCTCTTTTGGTTTATGATATATATATATATATATATATATATATATATATATATATATATATATACTCACACATCTTACTTTCCTTGTGTCTTATTCTGTATACAATCTTCCTTGTGTATGTATACACATACGTACGTGTGTATAGATATGTGTACGCACGTGTGTATGAATATATTTATAAACATACACACACACACACAAGCACACACGCACATGTACACACACAAATACGTGCACAGAGATGGATATAAATCATATATGTATACTTATGTACACGCATGCATAGTGTATATTATCCATATCCACTAATATACATACAGACATTACAAGTGTATATATACATATATATTTGTAATTCCCATATGTATGCATGTACGTACGTACGTTTGTATGTATGTATGTATGTATGTATGTATGTATGTATGTATGTATGTATGGAGAGAGAGAATGTTAGTGTACGTCAGAGAATGAATGTGGACATTTCCGTATGGACACACAATAAATACAGTAGAGAAACGAAATGAAAAGCTGTAAAAACGAACCGCTACCCCGGTGATACGGGTGGTGTGTATGGGTGGTATGTGGACGTGCAGTGATAGGAGGAGGCGGTGATGCGGTGAAGCATGCTCTAGAAATCGATAAAGGATGACTTATTGAATAGACAGGAAATGAAAATATAGACCGCCCAATGTACTTAAATCAGCTTTTGATTATTCAAAAGGACAATATTAGCTTAAATGTCTACGTATTACATATATTTGCAAGGAGAAGGATAGAAGAAAAGGGAATCACGACAGAAGTAGGGTCTTGTTATGGTCCCTATCAGAAAATTTCTCATCACTGTAGGGTACTAATGCGGTTTTCATTCTTTGAAACATTGGGGATTGTTTTTTTCTTATTTTTCCTAGTCTCATAAAAGAACTTTCGCAGGTTGGAACGTCGCTCGTTTGGATGTTTGATAAAAAAAAATTAAAAGGTTTCAGGACTCAAAACAGAGAATGAAAAGGTTTCAGGACTCAAAACAGATATTGAAAAGGTTTCAGGACTCAAAACAGAGACTGAAGGATTTTTAATTGCAGCACAAGATCAAAGGCTTCCCAACAGAAATCACCAAAAACATAATGGAAAAAAACAACAAAAACAAAAACAAAAAAACAACAAGTAACTGCAGAATATTAGTGATGGAGAAGAAACAATAAATCATTGTCTCTGGATGCCCAGTCCTGGCTAAGAAGGAAAATAGTCACAGACAGCACAGAGTTAGGACCTACATACACTGGAAGCTATGCCAACACTTTGGGATAACACCAGGAAAAAGATTGTATAGGCACACGCCAGGAAAGGTCAGAGAAAATGAGAAAGTAACCATACTTTGGAATATGTCAGTATACACAGATAGAGAAATCAAGGCTAATAGACCGGATATCGTTGTCAGATATCAACAAGAAAAAAATGCTTTCTAACCGATCTATCAATACCAACAGATGATAACGTTTCTCTAAAAGAAACGGAGAAATAGAAAATTCTTCATCTGTTTCTAAGCAGTTTCCAGTTCTGCAGACGAAATCTTAGTCTATTTGTAAAACTATTTAACCAGAAATCATTACGTTCATTATAAAACTTTCAACATTTTGCATTTACATGCACCAAGTACAAATTGTACTTCACTTCACTTCACTGTAAACGTACTTCTAAAGGACAGTTTATTGCACCAGTGTTAAAATTAGTACAGTTTGTAGACTGTACACAGTATTTCTTTCACTTTTCCCGCCAACACCTAGACACTTTTTGCGACCAATTTAGAAACAACGACATCATCCAGAATCTTAGATGTAAATAACTCGAAATTTAGAATTTAAATGGGTTAGAATGTTTCGCCAAACTATTTCCATTCCAACAAACAGTCTACTTTGAAAATCATTTTCAGATGACTAGGAAGTACAAACTTACTGTTGTATAACCACCATTCAGAACTAGTGTCTACTTGTTTGCATAAACGCTTTGAATTGCTAAAATATTTCAAACCATTTATCCGACCTTTGAGTTATTTCCTTTCCCAACGATTTCTACTTGAACAATAAGATAACTCTCTAAGACATTCTAATCACACAAAGACCATAAGCTATCTGATTTCTTTCAATCCAGAAGTTTTCTGTTATTTAATCTAGTCGCAGCACTTAGTACCTTAAATTCTCAAGTTATGATCGACCTATTTGATGCATTGTTGATAGCCTCTTTCCTTTCCTCACCTTTTCTCCTTTCACGAATTTCCCTCCTACTCATTTCATATGCAGCATACTTCGCTCACTCGCTTTCCTCTCAAACCTTAAATAATGTTATAAACGCATTTTTGTTTCGAACTCTCCTCATTACAACTTGCTGATTCATACGGAGAAAAACTATAAACTCTACTCACAGCATAGAGTTATTTGTATTGGTTCGTTGTCTTCTCAGACACAATAATTTTAACATAAATCATATATATATATATATATATATATATATATATATATATATATATATATGCGTGTGTATGTATTTGTATGCATTTATATATATATATATATGTATGTTTATGTGTACATATATATGTATGTGTGTGTATATATATATATATATGTATATATATATATGTGTGTATGTATGTATATATATGCATGTATGTATGTATATATATATATATATATGCATATACATGTATGTATACACATGTACACAGGTACACATACACACACGCACGCGAGCACACTAGTTTCAGCTTGAGCTGTGAGAGATCAAATATATACACCCCGCTACACACACACATATCATACACACACGTTTACTGGCTATTTAGTAGTATATAAAAATATAAGATTGCTTTGTTACGCTAGCATGTTACCTATAAGTATTTATTTCTATGAAGTTGTATTTATGAAACAAATGCGGTAGTACTACTATGGAATTCTACAACAGCGTTGTATACGTTTTTTTAAGCACACGTACATTCAAGCTTGCAACCACACACACACACACACACACACACACACACACACACACACACACATGCTTTGCATACGCTTTTATACTGCTGCTCCTTCTAATTGAAGAATGTCGTAAATGTCATAAATAGAATTGCGTAAGACGAATATCATATTTACGAGCAGAAAGAATTTAGTTTGTCAATAACATCGGAGATTCAGTCTTTTTTTTACATTTGACCTTCGACATTTAACATTTAACATTAAATAACAATAATAATAATAATAATAATAATAATAATAATAATAATAATAATAATAATAATAATAATAATGAAATAAAATAAAAATGCAACAAAATGCTAAAAATAAATACAGAGATATTCTGCAAGTTTATGACAGTCGTATGTTTACTATTACATATATCAATTGTTACACGCACACACGCACGCATACATACACACACGCATACATACACAGTCACATAGGTAAGCACACGTAACAAGTAATTATGGGACACTATAAATGTATATATATGTATATATATACAGTACATATATACACATACGTATACTATATGTGTATACGCATACACACACGCACAGACATACACTCATACACGCACACATATTTTTTATCTCTTATTCATTTCGGTCAATGGACTGTGGCCATATTGGAGCAACATCTTGAAATTTTGTTTGTTTCTTTTTATTTATAGTCGAATGAATCGACTCCATTAGTTTGGTACTTACTCTATCGGTCCGTTTTGGACAAACCGCTGGGTTACGATGTGGGGTTGCATAAATGAAGACCAACACCGGCTGTCAAGCGGTGGCGAGGAACAAACACAACGACACACACAGACACACACACAAACACACACACACACATACACACGCGCATATACTACGGGCTTCTTTCAGTTTCCGTCTACCAAATTCACTCACAAGGCTCTGTTCAGCCTGAAGATATACCCAGGATCGATCTCGCGACCTTACATTCGTGAAGCGAACACCCTATCCACTAAGCCACACGATTTAACACCAGTGAATATAAACAGGCATCCATATTTTTACGAGGCAAAGGTTGATGGTTGCTTCGAAGATTAGAAGATAAGGGCATGTAATTTACTAACATTTTATTGACCCCAAAATAATGAAAGGCAAAATTGACTTCGGCAGGATTTGAACTTCGAATGTACGGAGCTAGAACAAATAGCATAAAACATTGCCCCCCCCCCCCTCATGGCCTGACCAATTTTATTTACGAACCGTCTTGTAACCTAGAAAATAATATAACTGTCTCTCTAAATAATTCAACTGTATCTAATTCCTATAAACGT
>NC_142945.1:4540374-4557874 GCF_046866305.1 Octopus bimaculoides | reverse complement strand
AGTCATCGATGGTTTATGGTCCACAGGAAGCGAAGGAACTAAGTGAATCACCAACTTGAACCTGTTTACGAGGAAATGGTTTACGGCGTCCATCTTGCCGATCTAAGGACACCCACGAAGGCCAGAGACAATGGACTGTGAACGCCAAAGGTTCACCCACCCCTCATCAGTCCAAACAAAGAAAAACCAAAGGAAGGTGATGAATTGAAAGAAATAGAAGAACAAAGCAGAACAACAGATGAAACTCAGCTGGATCGAACCCGGATTCAATTGTTAGTAAAGTGTACCTTTTAACCACACAGCCTGTCTTTACCAAAGAAAAGAAAAAATTATATTCATGGCAAGTGACGTCATATCTCCTCTCAACCATGAAGTCAGAGCAAAAAACCTATTATATAACATTTATCTATGTATTATCCGTATTATATATATATTATATATATTTATATATGTATTGTACACATCAATACAATGCGTTCTCTTTTAAAATCCCGCCCGTCTTTTATCATTCTGGGGTCGATAAATTGAAGTAGCACTCAAGTATTTTCGCCCGCTATTCTTTTGAGAAGAGTGTTTGAACAACCAGCAGGATTTAAAACAAGACCTGTTGAAGCAGGGATGTGCTACGTGTAGGCCAACGGCCACCCAGTTGGGTCAAATGAATGTCGAACCACCCTAGTATGTCTGCCAACGAAACACTATGAAAAAGTCAGAACAAAGTAATGCTGTGTCTTCATCCGATGGGGGAACTCGCGCCTTAATCAGGAACACTTTCGCTGTAGTGCCACCAACACAGTGTAAGAGCGTATGATATATGATGATGATGATGATGATGACGACGACGACGACGACGACGACGACGACGACGACGACGGTGGTGTCGACTCAGTTACTGAGTTAGGTTTAGTCGACTTTCGCTTCTTCTCAAATATGTCTGACATTATTCTAAAGCAGCTATTGTGAAGGCGAGTGGCTTAGTGGTTAGAGGCATTCGACTCACGATTGTAAGGTCGTGAGTTCAATTCCCGGTGACGCGTTGTGTCCTTGAGCAAGACACTTTATTTCATGTTGCTCCAGTCCTCTCATATATATATATATATATATATATATATATATATATATATATATATGTGTGTGTGTGTGTGTGTGTGTGTATATTGTGCGTGTGTGTGTGTGTGTGAAAATCCGTGAATCACAGATCAAGAAATCCTGAATTTCATAGACAACTCTACACAAGTTAAACACCATGAAAAAAAAGCGTAACAGCAACAATTAAAATCACACAAGTTTGACAAGAAAGATGACGACTGACGACATAACTTACGCAAGGGTATTAGTTGTAAAACGTATAGTCACTGGGTTAGTCATAGCAGCACAGAGTACTTGTTGATTTCGAATAGATATAATGGACATTTTTATAGAAATGGAGCTTAGTGTGTTTTTAGTCTAAGTTAATTTACATAATCTGTTGTGTCTGGGGAGAGTCATTTTCTTTTAGTGCCTTATAATTTAACACACGCACCGGTAAAAATTTCCACTTATTTCTTTTTTATTTTTCTAAAATGTTCGTTGCGTTTTGCAACCTTTTCAGTAATTTAGACGCTATAGTTTCAAAACTATTGAAAAGGTTGCAAAACGCAACGAAAATTTTAGAAAAGTTAAAATGAAATAAGTGGAAATTTTACCGGTGAGTGTGTTAAAATTATAAGGCACCAAAAGAGAATGACTCTCAGAATATGCTTCAACACACATAAAGAATCTTGCAAGCCAAATCCCAAAACGAAGTAATTTACATAATTTAAATGAAAAATGATTAAGAGAATGTTACTCAAAGAAGCCATTGACACAAATTTGAATTACAAATCAATAAGATGTGAATGGAATACCGTATACGATACAGCTTTGATGTATGCAATATTCGTGGAGGCGCAATGGTTCAGTGGTTAGGGCAGCGGACTCGCGGTCGTAGGATCGCGGTTTCGATTCTCAGACAGGGCGTTGTGAGTGTTTATTGGGCGAAAACACCTAAAAGCTCCACGAGGCTCTGGCAGTGGATGGTGGCGAACCCGGCTGTATGCATTTACCACAACTTTATCTCGCTGAATTATTGTAGTTGCTTGATATTTGCAAGCAAACAATATTGACTCACCGAGTTCAAACAGGTAAAGTGAAAAAGTTGGATAAGTGGGTTCCAAAGGAACTCAATGAAAATCAGAAACAGTAACGTTTGGAAGCCTGCATTATGCTACTTTCTCGTCACAAAAATGAATCAGTTTTAAATCGAATTGTAACATGTGGTGAGAAATGGATCCAATACAACAACTGTAAGCGTTCAGCACAATGGTTGGACAACGACGAGCCACCAGAACACAGTCTAAAAATCAAAATTCATCAAAAGAAGCTGATGGTGTGTGTTTGGTGATCTGGCGCAGGTGTGATTCATTATGATTTCATTGAACCTGGTTCATCAACCACGGCCGAAGTATACTGCAGCCAGCTTGACCAAATGATGCAGAAACTTACAAAAAAACAGCCTAGGTTAGTTAACAGATCCACTCCTATTTTATTGCAAGACAACGCCAGACCACACAACGCAAAAATTACATTGGCGAAACTACGGGAGTTGGAGTTGGAAGTTCTCCCTCATCCACCATACTCACCTGATCTCCCCCCCCCCCACTCATTACCACTTCTTTCAGAATTTGGATAACTTTTTGATAGGAAAAAAATTTAATTCCGACGATGCTGCAAAACAGGCCTTCCATGATTTTATTGACTCTAGATTGCCAGGCTTTTACAGTTCCGGGCTGGACAAGCTACCGCTGAAATGGCAAAAATGCATTGATAATATGGGTGCATACTTTGATGGATAAAACTATTCCTTGTATTTATAAAACATTACCAAACACTTTTTTCTTTCCTACAAATTTCATACTTGACGACCTCATATATTTTGATAAATAATTTATAAACATTCACAAACTCCACATTAACTTAGTAGCACAGATACTCACCCTCTCCTCCGCCATTGTATTACACTATACACACAGTATACCACACACCCACTCACACACATTATACCACACACACACTGACACACATACACATTACGCTCTACGCACACACATTATATTATGCACACATGTGTGTCGATAGAAAGAAAAATTGCAAGCATGTATGGAGAGACAGTTACAGACATGCTATCATTCATACATAAATGCACACACACATACACACACGCACATACACACACGTACACACAAACGCACACACACATACACAGACACGCGCACACACGCACACATATGCACACACGCACGTACGCACACACACACACATATAAATATATACATATATATACACTTGTATAGATACAGGTAGAGACAAAGGTGAGAGACAAGCTAGAAAAAGAAGAAAATAAACAGAAAGTTATATATTTTTGGTCCTGTTTTATTTCGTATTAAAGCTTGTCATTTGAACCTTTAATGGACATTTCTATGGCAGTCTTATGTGGTTGGGATGTAACCCGATCTGTCTTTGTGATGGGACATGACACTGGAAATGCTGGCTGGTTATATTAAACGATAACCAACGAAACCTCTGTTTGAACTACCCTCCAAAATACCAAACACGATGTGGCGGGAAAAACAACAATAAGCACTAAACACATACATACATACATACTTACATAAACACACACACATATGTATATATGCATACACAGACGTATGTTGTCGGTCAGATGGCAAACACGTACATACATATATGTTTGTGCGTATGTATGTGTGTGCGTATCTGTGTGTGTATGTGTGTGTGTGTACACATATAAAATACGCATGTGCATATATATATATATATATATATGTATATATATATATATATATATATATATATATATATATATATATAACTGCGTGTTATGCTTGTCTACCCCCCTCCCACATACACACATACATAGACACACAACACACTTATATTGACAGATACACACACATATATACGAAGCAGTCCAACGCCACAACACAAAGAACGCTTACACGGCGCAACAGTTGAGTCACTGAAACAGACTGAAAAAAAAAGAAAAAAATGGCCAAGTCGACCTCGGAGGAATTAGAACACAGAACGTAACCAGTCGGAAGAAATGCCACACGGCATTTCTGCGGACGCTCTACCAATTGTGCCCGAGTAGTAGTAGTAGTAGTAGTAGTAGTAGTAGTAGTAGTAGTAGTAGTAGTAGTAGTAGTAGTAATCGTGGTGGTCACTAACCCTCCAAACACGCGGGAAGCCTGCAACTGTTTGGTGCACAAACCCAGTAAAGCTTCGATCACATCTGGAATAGACTTAAAGAAGTGAGGCTGGACTTCCAAGAGAGAAGACGCAGTGATATACAAATGGAAGATCCTGGTAGGTTTAACTCTCGATTTTAAGACTAATAGCTACACCAAACTCCGAATTGAACGCCACCGCATTGTACCAAAAATCCCTTTCCTCTCCACCAGAGAAACGGCTCAGCTTAGGTTTCTAGGGCCAACAACTTTTCAACATCTACCAAACAAGCTCAGATTTCTGAGAGATGTCGATGCTTTCAGAGAACATTTGGACAATAAGTACCGAGGTCGATATGTTCGGCTAAATCCTACAAGTCGGACGCTCCAGCATGGCCGCAGCCAAATTACTGAATCAAGTAGAAGCAATAAAACAAGATATATTTCAAGCCTCATTGCCATACTTTTTGTATCAGGTGATCAGTACACTGGCGGTGGCCATATTTTATTTTGTGTATTGTCGTTCTTATACAGTTTTGCACCGAATGTTTCATCTCTCAATTAAATTACCACAATGATAAATTGCTCTTTTCATTTTAAAAACATTTTATGTTAAATACTCCACATATATACACAAAGAATCGTTGCCAAAAGGAAATTTAATGTATTATTTCAAACGCTATAAATCAAAGTGTTGGCGATATTAAATATTACGATATTTAGTTTCAATAAATGAAGATGTAAAAGCAATGTATAAAAGTGAAAATATAAACATAACTTTACTGAGAAGTAAAGGTATATATATATATATATATATATATATATATATATATATATATATATATATATATATATGTATGTATGTATGTATGTATTGGTGTATTCATGTGTTATATCTAGTTAATTGCAAGAACTTTATAGAATGGAACATTTGAAAATAGATTCCAAGAGTTGCTCTTAGTGTGTATGGATTGTGCTTGTGTGAGTATGTGTGTGCGTGTGTGAGTGTGTGTAAGTGTGTGTAGGAACCGAGAAACGTTCCTTTATAATGCTTATGTGCACGCAAAAAAGCCACAAATACACACACACACAAATATATATACACACCCACCCACACACACACACACATATATATATATATACACACACATACGTTCATATATATATACACAGAAATAAGTACACTCATGCAAGCATGCTATTACACAGACATTTACACACATGCAGGCATGCATATATATATACACACACGTGTATATATAAACACGCACACGTTGATATATACGTACACGCCTTTATATATATATATATATATATATATATATATATATATATATATATATATATATATACATGCACACAAAAATACATACACGAAGCCATATATGTACACACTCGAGTGTCTATATACATATATACTCACGTATATATACAAACATTCGCACGATGCTGTGTGTGTGTGTGTGTTGTGTTGTGTGTGTGTGTGTGTGTGTGTGTGTGTGTGTGTGTGTGTGTGTGTGTGTGTGTGTGTGTAACATGCAGTTGATTAACTTATCCAATTATACTACAACAGAAGACAGCCGAACCAATTTCTTCTTCAAAGACAAACGCTAGAATATCTTATTGTTCATTAGCATTTTCTGTCACATGCTTGTCAGAAGAGATACACACATCAGCTATTAATGTACTAGGATCACTATTATTATATATTCTGTTCTTCGATAAAATTTAGCTTTCCAAAGCTGTTTCGTAATTCGATTTTCCGCAACCAATACTTGCTTTTATAACCAGCATTTACCGTTTTACTTTCAAAGCTAATATTACACCATTCCTACCGTCGTAATTGAGGAATCGTCTTTGAGGATAGTATTAAATAAAATTGGTTCACTTGGATGGGTGTGAGTGTACTCCTGTGTACGAAAACGAATAGACGCATTTAGAGATGCAAAATATACACACACAGATAAACACACGCACACACATATACACGCACACACATATATACATATGCACATGCTCAAGTATATACAATTGCATGTATACATGCATGTACATATAGACATGTATATATGTATATATATATATCGTGTTGTGGCACTCCGTCGGTTACGACGACGAGGGTTCCAGTTGATCCGATCAACGGAACAGCCTGCTCGTGAAATTAACGTGTAAGTGGCTGAGCACTCCACAGACACGTGTACCCTTAACGTAGTTCTCGGGGATATTCAGCGGGACACAGAGTGGGACAAGGCTGGCCCTTTGAAATGCAGGTACAACAAAAACAGGAAGAGTGAGAGAACGTTGTGGTGAAAGAGTACAGCAGGGTTCGCCACCACCCCCTGCTGGAGCGTCGTGGAGTTTTGGGTATTTTCGCTCAATAAACACTCACAACGCCCGGTCTAGAAATCGAAACTGCGATCCCACGACCGCGAGTCCGGTGCCCTAACCACTGGGCCATTGCGCCTCTACTATATATATATATATATATATATATATATATATATATATATATATATATATGTGTGTATATGTATATATATATATATATATATATATATATATATATATATATATATATATATATATATATATATATATATATATACAGAGAGAGAGAGAGAGAGAAAAAAAAAGAGAGAGGGGAGAGAGAGAGGGGGGTTAAAAGGTAACTAATAGTAATACTGTGATGCGTGAAAAAATGTATTAAGCTATTTGTACACGTTTATATTCTTCTTCTTCTTCTTCTTGAATTGTGTATGCACCTTTTGGTTGGCTCTGTGTTTGTGTGCATGTATACGTCTCCTCCCACCACACACACAAGCGCGATAGCGGTCAATTAAAATATGCAGTCTGTGAAATACGAAGAATTTAATAATTATCTTGCAGACTTTAATCCAAAATGAAGATTCGTCCAACGATCCTTGCAGATACAAATTAAATTTCTTTGATAAGGCAAAGCCGATTATTCCGTGCCGGATTTTCACAAACCGATTCTCCAGAGTTTCACATTCCTGGCACCGTCGGGCGATAAAGTACTTTGTCGTACAATGTATTGACGCACACATTATACATCACTAATTATTTTTATTAATAATAACAATAATAATAACAATAACGATAACAATAATAATAATAATAATAATAATAATAATAATAATAATAATAATAATAATAATAATAATGACAATAATAATAATAATGATAATAATAATAATAATAATAATAATAATAGTAGTAGCAGAGGATAAATATTTCAATAAATAAATTAATGATAATTATTGGTTTCATAAACAGGAGATGGGTGACTGCTAATTGCTGTTATCGTATTCTGGTTCGTTGACAACTTTGGTGATGTCACAAAGAGAAACATGTGTTAAGAGCATCAGCAAGGAAGCGGGTGGGTCTGTGGTGTGTCGCGCAGGATGAGGTGCAGCGAGATTGGGGCAATGCACTTAACAGCACATGGTTTTATAATACATGTTTACAAGTACACACATGCACACACATATATATATTTATACGCATACACATATATGCATACACATTATATATATATATATATATATATATATATATATATATATACATACAGACGTGTCTACTAGTGCATAGACATATATTCGTACATTATGCATCTCTTTTCTCTTGTTTCAGTCATTACACTGCGGTCATGCTGGGGCACTGCCTTGAAGGGTTATAATCAAACAAATTAACCTCAGTCCCCCCCGCTTTTTTTTTTCTTCTAAACCTGACACCGGTTCTGAAGCAGTAGTGGAGGGAAAACACTAAGACACACACTTACACACACACACACACAATTACGTAGGCGTGGCTATGTGGTGTGATGTTTGCTTAGCAACCACATGGTTCCGGCTTCATTGCCTTTAGAAGACATTCGCCCAAGGTGCCTCGCAGGGAGACTGAATCCAGAAACGTGTGGTTGGTAAAGCATACCTCTTAGTACAGAGCCACGTCTACACACAAAGATACACACACACACACACACACACATACACACACACACGCACACACACACATATATATATACCTTCACATACATATATGTGCACTTACATACACTGTATTGAGTATAGAAGCAACTTTGGCATCATGTACGCTCTAGGAGGCACAAAGAGAAATACATCACACTCGCCCTAGGCACTGTCTTCCCCTTATATCTAAGGGAAATCGCCTGCCACCCCTTAAAAATGGGTTTTTCCTTACCGTTTTGACTCGTCCACTCTTATCGCTCTTAACTTTGCTCACTCTTTTCATATTTGTTTTTCTTCCGTTTGGCTTTCAAGTTCCTCATCTCACCAGCTAAATTTTCTTTCTCTCTCTCTACTACTCTCCTTATACATATACATAAATATCAGCTCTCTTATTTCTTGTCCTCCTTCTCTGTGTTCAAACTCTAATGGACTAAGTGCAAAGAAAAAAAATTACTCTAAAAAAAAGCAGAAAAAAACGATGAAAGTCCATTGTCCGAAACGTGAGAAATTCTTCATCCAACGGCAAATAAACTCAGAAATGTTATAGTTAATCAATGAATATAATTTTTACCGATAGTAACTACCACTAATAACACTAGATTGTGTTTTTTTATATACATACATACATACATACATACCCTGTTGTTGATGTTGAAGTTCCACTGAAGGAGCCTTGAATTTAGTTAGAAACCGGTTCTTTCTCCATTGGCAAGAAGTCTTGAAATAAAACTGAATAATGACATACACACACGCGCACACACATACGTACATACATATATAAATATATATATATATATATATATATGCATACGCACGCACACACACAGATATATATATATATATATATATACACACACACACATACACACACATACACATACACACACACACACACACACACACACACACACACACACACATACACACACACACACACAGAGTAAGACGCGCGCCACTCGTATATGCACACATATTGCAGGTTGTGTTTTTGAACGTAATCGCGATATCCATTGAAAACTCCTTCTACCTACGTAAATACTTTTACAAAGAACTTGCAGAGAGACCCGAACATTAATTTTACGAAAAAAAAAAGAAGAAAAAACAACAACATAATAAAAAAAAATCTGAGATTTCTGTATTTTATCCGTTCGTACATTTCAGCCTTAAGGTTGGAATAATTATTAATTAAAATGGTTAAACGAAAAGAGAAAAAGTAAGAAAATACAAAATTCTTTGTGTGTGGGTTCGGCAGAAATACCTTCGTTGAACTAGGAGAGAGAGAGGGAGAGAGAGAGGGAGAGAGGGATAGACAGACAGACAGACAGACAGATAGATAGACAGGGCGGGGGAGTACAGAATTGGATTTAGTTGGCAACAAGTCCACAACGATTTTTTGGCCGTCAGGCAAGAAACGCTCTCCTGAGTAGAAAAAAATCTGAAAACCATTTAGTCAAAGAATGAAGCCAATTATTGCATTGGAAACTTCTTTGTCTATTTCTTTCATTGTTCCTTCCACTCCTTTTACCATTCTTTGACCGGCTACTTTCCTTCTCTTTCTTTGTTTTTTTTTAATTCTTTTCGGTATTCTTTCGCTTCTTTTTCATTCTTCAGGATTTTTCCAATCCTTACTTTTATTTTTTATTCTTGTTTCTTTTATCGCTCCTTTAAATTTTCTTCCTTCATGTTTCTATTTTTCTTTTTTTTTTTGCTGGGGGAGGCTCTTAATTATTTTTTTTTTTTTAATATTTCTACTTTCATCATCGATATATTTTTTCAGCTTAATTGTTCTTTATTACTCGCGGGCACCGGATGTTAATGGGTTGGGTGACGGACAAAAGGCCTTCGGGTATTCATAAGTACGTGTGAGTGAGTATGTGCAGGTGCTTGTACGTGTGCGCGTGTGCGTAGGTGTGCAAGCCTTGCGCAGTCCAATGGTTAAGCAGTTCTGTTCATAAATCTGTGGTTCTGAATTTTATCTCACAGTGTATCGTGTTATCAGTTCTAGGTTTTACCATTTCAGTCATTGATTTTCCACGCAAGAAGGGCTGTGAGCTGGCAGAGACGTTAGCACGCCGGGCGAAATGCTTAGCGGTATTTCGTCTGCCGTTACGTTCTGAGTTCAAATTCCGCCGAGGTCGACTTTGCCTTTCATCCTTTCGGAGGTCGATAAATTAAGTACCAGTTTTGCACTGGGGTCGGTGTAATCGACTTAATCCCCTTTGTCTGTCCTTGCTTGTCCCCTATATGTTTAGCCCCTTGTGGGCAATAAAGAAATAAGAAACTTTAGCATGCCAGGTGAAATGCTTAGCGGTATTTCGTATGTCTTTACATTCTGAGTTCAAATTCCGCCGAGGTCGACTTTGCATTTCATCCCCTCGGGATCGATAAATTAAGAACCAGTTGCGTACTGGGGTCGATCTAATCGACTGGCCCCCTCCCCAAAAATTTCAGGCCTTGTGCCTAGAGTACAAAACAAAAATAATAATTTTCCACGCAAGATCCCCTCTACCAAATTTCATTCAAACGAAACCATGATAAAACAATTTTCCTACAATATTACGGACTGGAATCGAACACGGAGCCATGGCACTTCTAAATCCTAATTCTGCGTGAACACAGTCATTTACGCCATTACGTATGTAGATGTATTAAAATACATACTTACACATATACATGCATACATACACACACACACATATATAGTTGTATGTGAATGTGTGTCCACATACACGTAAATATGCAAGTGTGTGTGTGCGTGTCCATGTGAGCGTCTTACGTATAGTTTTTACATTTTGTTGTTTTCAACTTCTATATTTACAAGTTACAGTTTGACAAGAGCCAATCTGGCCTGTTTATTATTTGAATGGCTTTTGTTTTTAAAGAATGTCACATATTTCTATAAGACACGACAGAACACAGATTCAAAATGGAGGAATTTATCTGTTAAAGAATGAATAACCAACTTGTTGATAACTTTTATTTCAGTGGGGCTTTATATACATTCGTACGCACAGACATACTGCAAACTATAAATATTGTAAGTGTATATATATATATATATACACACAAACATATATATGCACTCTGTCTGTCTGTGTCTTTCTCTCATATATATATCTATATCTATAACATATATATATATGTATGTATGTATGTAGGTATTCATTCATAGAAAACTGAAAACGTGTTCGGGTGAATTAATGATATAAATCTAGAACACAGAGATATAACTTGTAGCCACGCATACAGTCCTTCCCTATCTCTCTCTATCTCTCTCTCTCTCTCTCTCTCTCTCTCTCTCTCTCTCTCTCTCTCTCTCTCTCTCTCTATTTATATATATATATATATATATATATATATATATATATATATATATATATATATCTTTACTCACACACACACACCAAAGAGACAGAGAAAGAGAGGAGAGAGATGCGCACACGCATACATATATATATGTGTGTCACAATACGCTTACCCCACAGACATCTCGCAATCACACACACACACACACACACACAATCACATATATAATTAAGTAGCGTGATAGACAGGCACAATGAAAGAGTCATACAGCTATAAGGGGTGATAGAGAAAGAGAGAAGAAGAAGAAGAAAAAGGGTCATTGTGTAAAATGGTAATGTTGGCTGGTTATAAAGATTATAAGACATCGTGAAAACTGAAAAGTCGGTGATGTGAAAGCATAAACAGGTGTATAGATTCAGTGGAACAATATAGTAATATACAGCCTGAAACAGTGTATACAATATTGACGGTAAGTTACCGAATTAAACACCTGTTAGACTTCAATACACTTTCACCACATATGTAGGCAGGCATAAAACACGTGTATAAGGTGCGTATATGTGTGTGTGTGTATATATATATGTATATATATATGTATATATATATATATTTTTTTTTTTCTTAAGTTTCAGCTTAGAGCTGCGGCCATGCTGATGCACCACCGTATATATATATATATATATATATATATATATATATATATATATATATATATATATATATATATGCCCACATACACACATACAGAGATACGTAGACATATACACGTCTGTATATGAATAGGTATATACGTAATAAATATGTATATATAAATATATATTTGCATATATATTCAAACGCTTTTTATTCTCAAAATTTCATATACATGTGCACAAACATACGCATGCTCACAAGTACAACTATGTATGTGTATAGATGTGTACGTATACACAACTTGCGTATGCATAACCATTTGCGTGTATGTATACACACACACACACACACACACACACACACACACATATATCTTGTAGTCTCTTTGCATTTTTATGTTGCTAGTTTCGATTCTCCGCTTCCACCACAGTGCTGAATTTATGTTTTATAGTTCTACCATTCCTACTCCTTATTTAGGGGTCTGCCATTTCAACCCTTCCTCTTCTTTCGTATACCTCTTTCTCACTTTCTATTTCTCGATACTTCGCTCTATTTGTATTTTTCATTCTGCAAAGTCATAGCTTTAAAAAAAAAACATGATTAGTATAGAATTCCAGCTGATTATCTTGGTATAAACGTCTTTTCAATTTTAACCGAAGCCAGAAATCGACTTTTGTAGATACGAATCCAAATTACGATCATTGCGAAGTTATTTTTTAAATTTTATTTATTCATTTATTTTATTATTTATTTATTTATTTATTTATTTTATATACAACTTGCAGTACATTGTTTCTGTCAGTTATGTCACAAAAAAAAAAGAATCTGCAATGTGCTCATGTTTCGACTGTATTTTAAAGCTAAGAGAAGTAACACTGAGCGAGTCATTGTGACAGTATTGTGGTGGTGGTGGTGGTGGTGATAATAATAATAATAATAATAATAATAATAATAATAATAATAATAATAATAATAATAATGATGATGATGATGATGATGATGATGATGATTTCATTTATTTGCCATTGGGGGACAATACAGACATAGACATAAAGCGTAGGGGTTTACATATAATGAAATGATGAAAAAAATGAAAGAAAGAAAGTATATACGGTATAGACTGAAAAAGAAGGGACACATGCATAGCATACAAAAGTTTACAAAATGGCGGGGAGGATGACAGAGATGTGGCCCTCCTGATACAGGATGACCTCTAGGGATAATCGAGGAACCCCACTGAACACTGAGATTTCCCTGAACACCGAGAGCAATTGCCCTCTCCAATTCCTTCTCTCCGACTTAGAGGTCTACACTTAGAGAGGTACCACCCACTCTCGCCATTTTCGCAACTTTCACTCACCTTTCAATAAACTCACTCGAGGAGGACAGCACTTGCCACTCCACTCTCAATTAACTTTTCAAGTGAAACTTGAAGAAGTCAATGAGAACTCTACCAAAGAGGAATATATCTGTCCTCATGCCTTTCAGCCTTGTCCACCAAACCTCTTTCGCCACAGCCACCAGAATAATGATGTTGATAATAATAACAATAATAATAATAATAATAATAATAATAATAATAATGAAAATAATAATAATCTATTTCAGTTGTAACAATCATAAAAGATAAAAATGATACTTTCTTTTCCATACAGCTCATTTTGTTTTTCTTTTATGTACGCGTTAGAGAACTTGTCGTGCAAGGTATATTGCTATTTACATAAACTGGGAGAGGTGCAACATCAGCCACAACAACAACAACAACAACAACAACAACAACAACAGCAAACAAACTATGTAGATCATAGCAGTGGTAGCAGTAAGAGATGGTAACGACGACGATGATGACGACGGGAGTACGTTCGGCAAAGGACTTTTCGCGTTCGGAATGGATCCGGTAAAGAACGGTCGCTACTTTTCTTTGGTGGAGCGGAAAGAATTATGTCGGACGCGGTTGAAAAGTTTTGGGTCAGGGTTTTTTTCTCTTAGCCTATGACTTCATCATCTTTAGGTAAGAATGTGAAGAAAGAGAGGTTGATGCTGTGCTTCAATAAATTTTATGAACGGTAAGCGTGGGCGTGGCAGTGTGGTAAGAAGCTTGCTTCCCAACCACATGGTTCTGGGTTCAGTCCCACAGCGTGGAACCGTGGGCAAGTGTCTTCTGTTATAGCTTCAGGCCGACCAAAGCCTTGTGAGTGGATTTCGTAGACGGAAAGTGAAAGAAGCCCGTTGTGTGTGTGTGTGTGTGTGTGTGTGTGTGGATGGAATTTGCAAAAAAAACAAAAGACAAAATAAAAGATGAAGACAGGTGTGTAAACAACAAACATGTATTAGTTTAACGCTCGGAAAGTGATACATATATGTGTGTGTGTGTGTGCGTGTGTGTGTGTGTGTGCGTGTTTGGTGTGTGTGTGCGTGTATGTGTGTGCGTGTGTGTGTGTGTGTGCGTGTTTGTGTGTGCGCGTGTGTGTGTGCGTGTGTGTGTGTGCGTGTGTGTGTGCGTGTGTGTGTGTGTGTGTGTGTGTGTTCGTGTGTGTGTGTAATTGAAAAGTTGAAAATTGGAGAACAGCAAAAGACGAAGACAAGTGTATGAACAACAAGCAGGTGTATTAGTTTGACGATCGGGAAGGTGAGAAAGTCTTTTACGTTTCGAGCCTATGCTCTTCAGCAGAAAGGAACACGAGGAAATAAACACAGAGAGAGGGAATTAAAAAAACTTGTATACATATTTATGCCAAGAAGTTTTTTTTTTTTTTAGAGGAGGAGGTAAGCAATTACGACAACTCTACTCAACTGGTAAATTTCTTTCATCGATCCTGAGAGGATAAAAGATAAAGTTAATCTCGGTGGTATTTAAATTCAGAACGTAAAGAACCTTTTGCTCCACGCACTAATGCGCTGATGATTCTACCAGCTCACTGCCTTGATAATAAGGCTTTCAAATTTTGACATAAGGGCAGCAGGTTTATGGGATGGGATTAGTCGATACCAACGCTCCCCAGTATATGAATGGTACGTTATTTCACAACCCCCCACCCACCCACCGCCGAAAAAGATGAAAGGCAAATTTGACCCCTACGTCGGAATTTGAACTCAGAATGTAAAGAGCCGGAAGAAATGCCGCTAAGCCTTTTGTCCGACGCGCTAACAATTTTGCTAAATCGCCGCCCCAATAATAATAATAATAATAATAATAATAATGATAATAATGATAATAATAATAATTTAATGATCATAATGTGAGTAGCAGCGTCAGCGCAAACACAGAAAAATAAAAGAAGGCAGTAGAAGTTAAGCAAATATAAACAGTTTTGGAGCCAAAAGAAAAAAAGGGGGGAGGAGAGGGGGGAAAGTAAGAGAAAGAGTTTTGAATACAAATATTGTTCTATTGAAAGAAATGAAATATATAATGTGGTGCTTGTTGTTGTTGAAGTGAAGAAAACTAGCAAGAAACTGTCTTTCTTTTTCTGTCTCTCCTCCTCTCTTTCTGTCTCTCCTCTCTCTCTTTCTCCCTCTTTCTCTTTCAATCATTCGCTCAATACAATTACATTATTCAACAAATAACTAAATGTGGCCTTATTGAATAAATAGTTGGTGTTAAGTAGAGGTGAGTGAATGAATGAATGAATGAATGGCGAGATAATAATGGTTGGCGGGTGGTAGTGGTGTTTTGGGGTATTTGTGGTGGTATGTGGGCTGAGGAATGAAACGCGGTTAAGATGGCGCAGTGGTTAGAGCGTCGGATTCACAATCATGAGATAGTGAGCTCGATTCCCCGGTCGGGTTGTGTGTTGTGTTCTTGAGCAAGACACTTTATTTTCACGATGCTCCAGTTCACTCAACTGTAGAAATGAGTTGCGACATCACTGGTGCCAAGCTGTGTCGGCCCCTTTGCCTTTCCCTTGGATAATATCGGTGGCATGGAGAGGGGAGGCTGGTATGCATGGGCGACTGGTCTTCCATAAACAACCTTCCCAGACTTGTGCCTCGGAAGGGAACATTCTAGGTGCAATCCCATGGTCATTCATGACCGGAGGAGACCTTTATCTATCTATCTACCTATCTATTTATCTATCTATTTATTTATCTATTCATCTATCAATGTTTTCCATACATACATACATCCATCCATCCATACATACATACATACATACATACATACATACACGCATACATACATGCATGCATGCAAACAAACAAAAATGCCCTGTTGTTGATGTTGAAATTCCAATGAAAAAGCCTTGGATCTAGGTTAGAAACCGGTTCTTTCTCTATTGGCAAGAAATCTTGAAATAAACTGAATAATGACATACATACATACACTCATACATGCTGCCTGGCAACGATGGCTTCTCTATATATGCGCCATGTTGGTGCACCACCCTGAAGAATTTTAGTCGAAAGAATCGATCCCAGTTCTTACTTTCTAAAGCCTGGTACTTTCTCTGTCGGTCTCCTTTGTCGAACCGCAAAAATACGGAGACGCAAGCACACCAACACAGGCACAAACGCACACACAAACACAGGCACAAACACAGGCACAAACGCACACACACACACACACACACACACACACACACACACACACACACATACACACATACACACACACATATACGTGCATAGTTAAACTCACACACGTTCACACACACACATCTAAAATCAAGCGTATGCACAAGCACGCACGTGTGCATACATACATATGGACATACATACACACACATACATACATACACACATACACACACACATACTTACATACATACACACATACATGCATACGTAAACATACATATATTCATACACACATCCATACATAACATACACACATAAATGCACACATACATTCATACATACATACATATATACATACATACATACCTACATACATACATACATGCATACATACATACATTCATACAGGCAGACAGACAGGCAGACAGACAGACAGATAGACAGACAGACAGACACGTCCAACTCGGCAACTGCTAGGAAATGTCGTGGGACCAACCGAATAAACGTCGACTATTGTAATATACTTTCGTGGTTTGAGATAAACGTCAGAAGCAAGGGCTGTCGCGCATTAAAGGTCGCACCCGCCCCACACTTTCTCGTTAAGGGTGTGCCGCACCGTGTGTAATAGGAGGACAGACAGTAAACTGTCACCAACCTGAGCACAGCAAAACAGAACAAACAAAAAAAAAGGCAAAACAAAACGACAAAACAACAAATAACAACACACCCCTACAATCTCTTTCAGTTCTCATGTCACACGGGGCCAATCCGACATGTGGTCGAAGATGA
>NC_142945.1:4522874-4535374 GCF_046866305.1 Octopus bimaculoides | reverse complement strand
CACACACTCACAGAGATATGCGCGGACACATACACTGGTATAAATACATGCGCATATATATATACAGTAATACACATGTAAGATCTTTCACTATGTGTGTATGTGTGTGTATACAGGGTGAGAGAACAGATAGATAGATAGATAGATAGATAGATAGATAGATAGATAGATAGATAGATAGATAGATAGATAATGAGTGCTTGAGTGAGTTTATACCTACTCGCACGAAACACTCATGTCCGTGTGCATATATACTCAAACACACACACGTACATCCCACTAACAACATGCGTCGTGTTCCCTTGAGGCAATGGTCGTCAAAATATGTCGAAATATTGAACAAATTTCCAGTTTCTTTATATCACCAGTGCTTAGCCTGTAATTAAATGAGATAAATAGTATTTTTTAAACACACACACACACTTACACACACACACACACACGTTCGTACATAAACTGCGTATTTTCGTTTCCTTCTTTCAATGGCTGATACGGGTTTTGAAGTTCTGACGACCACCGTCTAAGCCTTCATTAGTGGGATAATCCTCTGCTTTCTAATCCCGATTGTTCAATGGGAATTTAATGTTTGACATGGCCGAAAGATGTCGTTAAAGCCAGTGGACATCCTTTCTTCTTTTCTTGATTTCATTTCTATCCTCCTTTCTTTCCTTCCTTCCTTCCTTCCTTTCTTTTGTTGCTTTCGACGCTCTCTCTATTCAATCTTTCTGCATCGCCTCCTCCTTCCACCACCACCACCACCATTACTACTACTACTACTACTACTACTACTACTACTGACACCTTCGCCTGTTCTCTGCCCATTGTCCAGTTGATCTCCGCCCCGTTCAAATGATGTTATTAAACGAATGTGGACAAAACCTCTTTCATTCTTAAAGTTCATAAAATCACTGACTTCCTGTGGCGCTCTCATCTTTCTTCCGCTTCTTAATCCCATCTTCCTCTCTCTCTCTCTCCCTCTCCCCTTCACTTGTTTTCTCCTCCTTCCCTCCCCTCTCTCTGTTTTCTCTTTTTCTCTGCATTTCTCTATTCTTCTCTGTATTCTACGCTTTCTTTACCACGTGCTCTTCCTCTCTCTCTTTCTCCCCCTCCCTATTACTGTAGTTCTCTTTCCTCTTCCTCTTCTTTCTCTTCCTCACTCATTCAACACCTCTTACTCTCTTCCTCTCACTCTATCGCTCTCTCCTTTATTTCTTGTATTCATCATCATCATCACCATCATCATCATCATAATCAATACCATCATCATCATCAGATCATCACCACCACCACCACCACCACCACCACCATCATCATCATCATCATCATCATCACCACTACCACCATCATCATCATTACTGCCCACCCAGCTACATTAGTGCACGTTATAACAAGTGAAAGTAAGTGAACGTAAACGGTAAATGAATAAATAAATAAATAAATAATAAACAAGTACATGATTAAATACCATGCTGTACATATTATGTTGTACAGTCATGTTGTGTGTTTGCATGCGCGGGTAATGCGGTATTGAGTACTTATTCTCACTGTTCGATATTAGCGCCTATAAACATAAACATATACATACAATAAATACACACACACACACATACAATATAAACACGAGGGTGATATAGTAAGTTGAAAATTTCAAGTGACTCATTTTAACCCCTTATTTAGAAGATAGAAACTCACTTTGGGACAGACGTGTTTAATATAGTGAACGGGTCGATTCTTTAATAACAAATGCTGAAACAGTTGAACATCTGATTGAAGAAAATCGAAATATATCTTCCGCGGTTTGTGACATTTAGAAATCATATCAGACTTTCTAGTGAAGTTGTATAGGAATGATTTTTCGTCTGTGTAACTGTCGTAGTAATGTGTAAAAAATTTTGCAGAAAACTAAAATTAAATCTGGTGGCATGAATGTTTTCCATACTGCGATCATATGAATACCATATATGGTTTGATATTGATTTGGTATTTCTTTTGTCGTGATGCCTAAAAGTGGATGCTTGATTTAATCACCAGCGCTTGAAATTTCCGTCTCACATTCCAGTGTAGGATTTAGGGAAATTGAGAATCTTCGGGGGTTTGAAACCGTTACTCGGCTTCATGCATATATACGTGTATATCTGTTTGTGTAAGTGTAAAGAAAGAATGACAGAGATAAAAAAAAAAAAAAACAGGAAAAGGGAGAGAGATGGATAGGCGTAAATGACTCTGCGTGGTTAGAAGCTTGCTTCAGGTTCAAATCCTACTGTGTGGCACATTAAGGCAAATATGTTCTATTATAACCACAGGTTTACCGAACCACTATGCCACATTTATTTGTGTGTGTATGTGTGTATGTATGTATGTATATATATATATATAGGGAGAGAGAGAGACAGACAGACAGATAGACAAACAAACATACAGAGAGGGCGAGATAGATTGATTGATACATAAATTTATGCGCATGAGTGTTTGTTCGCCACCACCACCTTGGTTTGTTTACGTCGTCGTAACATAGCAGTTCGTTAGAGGAGCACGATAAAATAAATATCAGGCTTTAAAACAAAATACCCGATCATGGTTGTAGTCGAATGACTAAAACACGTAAAGAATATAATTTAAATGTGTTACGATCCACCGACCTGCCTTATAAAAGAATACTAAAATCTTGGGTGTAATTTTTTCCCCATCAAATTACTTAAGTGCAAGTGTTGTTACTTCAAATTAGATTTAAATGAAATCTTATTAACATGGAAGCGATGCTCCGTAATGATACATACACAGTAATAGACAGACACACACAAAGATATACACAGTAACAGACAGGCACACAAAGACATACACAAGCACAGCCGACAGCAGTTTCAACTACGTTTAAGTTACTAGTGCCATCTACCTACCTGCCTCGTAAATGAATGCTTTAAGCATTGACGACTGCGTACGCCATTGCAACGTATATATAAGTACATTTATACTACATACGTGTGTGTGTATGCTTATATATACATACATATATATATATATATATATATATATATATATATATATATATATATATATATATATATATATATATATATATATATATATGTGTGTGTGTGTGTGTGTGTGTGTGTGTGTGTGTGTGTGTATGTATGTATATGTATATATGTGCATGTATGTATTGGTTACTTGCGAATGTGTTAGATATGTATATATATGTAGGTGTATACAAGCCTGGCTTGCTTGTCTAAAAGTGAAAGAATTTATCAAGACTTTGGAATGCGTTAATGTTTTGTTAATTTTCTTTTAATATATTAAGGAAGTGCATTTGAAGAAGAACGAGAAGAAGAACGAGAAGAAGGAGAAGAAGAAGAAGAAGAAGAAGAAGAAGAAGAAGAAGAAGAAGAAGAAGAAGAAGAAGAAGAAGAAGAAGAAGAAGAAGAAGAAGAAGAAGAAACGAAAGTTTAATAACAATAATAGTAATAATGATGATGATGATGATGATGATGATGATGATGATGATTGAGGCACTCGCGTTTCAATTCATTAAAATTAGTTTGGAAGTTAAACTATTACGTGTGGGCCGAGATTGACATTCGGCCTTTGGCTTTTCTTCATGCATAATACCTTGCCGTCTCTTCCTTGAAGCGAAACTTGACGTATTATTGTAGTATGTACCGTTGTTGTTGTTGTTGTTGTCGTTGTTGTTGTTGTTACTTTAGTCATGTGCTTATTGTGATCGAGCATACCAACGATGAAAGGCAGTTCCAGCTACGACAATCCCGTTTTTTTTTCTTTTCTATACCAGGTATTTCGTATATTCTGTATACATTATTTAATGAATGTCTCCTTATTTGGGGTTACAGAGTGGGAATTTTAGGAAGTTATATGGCTGCATATAACACCCCCACATTAACTCGTAATGTTCTTATTGTTTTATCTATTGTAGAAATAATTTCATTTGAGGAAGCTTTGCCCGCTATTTCTAGCAATTTAAGTGAATACACATGACGCTCTTTTGTTAACTCGTAGTGGCTTCACTTTTCATGGGATTATCGAAACGATCTGATTGAAGAAATATTTGACTGCTTTATCAATTGCGACAATTGACCTGCATGAAACCCGCCCCAAAATTCTTATCTCATAGAGATCTTTGCTAAGGATCTCTATGAGTGAGATTTTTTTATTATATCTCTAAAAAAAACTCTCTATGATATCTGAAAAAGAAAGAAAGATTTGAGGGAGATTTGACTGCTACATCTACCATGACAATCGATTGCATTTCACCCGATCTTGTTAGACCTGGAAGTCATTTCTATGGATTGTCGAAATGGCTATATATAAGGAAGTTCTCTACTGTTTCTGCAATGCCAGCGCTTCCATAGAGCCCCCTACATACTTTATATTGTAACGGTCTTCTTTTTATATATGAATTGCCAAAATAGATGTGTCCCAGAATATAGTTACGTACACACACACACATATACATTTATATATATCTGTGTGTGTTTCTTTCTGTCTGTATTTGTTCCCCCCATCACCGGTGTTGATGTGTTTACGTCTCCCGTAAGGTAGCTGTTCGGCAACAGATATCCGATAGAACATGGACCAAGCTTTAAAAAAAATAATTAAGTACTGGAGCCGATTCCTACGACTAAAATTCTTCAAAGCGATGCCTCAGCATGGCCGCAGTCTAATGACTGAAACAATTAAAAGACAAAAAAAAAATTTTTTAAACTAAAAAAACAAAAAAAGAGAAAGTAATTTCCCATCTTCCTTTGTACCGCATCTTTATTATTCGTTTATCCATTTATTCCTACATTCCTTCATTCTTTCGTTCCATCATTCCTCCTAATGCCTGAATCCTCATCCATCTCCAGTTATTCATTCATGAACGTCTTGTTATCATCAACTGCGCTCGTATCTTGTTTGTTT
Organism: Octopus bimaculoides; assembly: GCF_046866305.1. Lineage (NCBI taxonomy): Eukaryota > Metazoa > Mollusca > Cephalopoda > Octopoda > Octopodidae > Octopus > Octopus bimaculoides. Next base: position 4,530,460 of record NC_142945.1, on the reverse strand, counting down.
ATCAGTTAAGTGTTGACAAGTTAGAGATGACCTTCCATTAATATTATGGAAAGATTAATTGATTTAATAAGAACAGATGACTGGAAATTGCTTCCAGCAATCTTGTTGGCAATTTGTAAGTTAAGACAAGCTTTCATCGTAGATGCTCGCTCCAATAAGCGTGCGTGCGCGTGTGTCTGATGTATGTGACAGGTGGTGGTGGTGTGCGCACGCGTGTATGAGTCTATGTATGTGCATGTGTGTACGTGTCTGCGTGTGTGTGTGTGTGTGTGTGTGTGTGTGTATCTATGCGTGTGAATAAACATAAGCAGATCTATGATGGTATTTACCATATTTTTCTTGCATGGAAAAAGTCCTGTTTTCTGATTATATATATATATATATATATATATATATATATATAATCAGAAAACAGGACTTTTTCCATATACATATATATATATATATATATATATATATATATATATATATATATATATGTATATATATATATATATATATATATACATATATATATATATATATATATATATATATATTATAGAGAGAGGGGGAGGAAGAGGGGTGCAGGCGTGGCTGTGTGGTAAGAAGCTTGCTTCTCAACCACATGGTTCCGGGTTCAGTCCCACTGCCTGGCACCTTGGGCAAGTGTCGTCTACTATACTCTCGGGCCAACCCAAGCCATGTGAGTTGATTTGGTAGACGGAACCTGAAAAGAAACCCGATGGACAGACTTGATATTTCTCAGAAGTAAAAAAAATCGAAATGTCAGGATTTAGTGGACGTGGCCCTTGTGAAGGGTTGGCATGCGGCCTCATTCCCCATCGAAGTCAGCTGCCGCAGCTTTCCAGCTGGTTCAGTCTGCTATTTCCTGCAGTAAGTCATAAAGGAAATAGGAACGGCAGCTAAAATTAGCTCAAGATGGCTGTGGTTGATAAGAGAGCGCAAGAGGAACTCTTCCATAGGCAAAGACTAACTCGGTCTTCACTGCCCCACTCAGGTGAGGCGTACAGACTAAGGGGCGAGACGCTCGTGACCCTGAGATACCTTCTGATGATACGGAAGGATTTCCAGCATTGCAATGGATTTAGAAGAGCTTGAGAGACCTCTGAGTATCTCCTGCAGTTTCTGACGTTTATTTTATCCATCTACATAGTACATAGTGTAAAATGTCACAATCTACATTGATTTTGGTATATCTCAAAGTATAAGGCGGCGAACTGGCAGAAGCGTCGGTACGCCAGAGTAAATGCGTAGCAGAATTTCGTCCGTCTTTACGATCTGAGCGGAAAATCCGCTGAGGTCGACTTTACCTGTCATTCTTTCGAGATCGATAAAATAAGTACCAATTGGACACTGAGGCTGATGTAATCGATTTACTCCCCTCTTCCGGAATTGCTGGCTTTCTGCCAATATTTGAAGTCAATATATGCCACAGTATATCTTAATGTAATATGTCAAGTGTACCTAGATCTTAATATAATGTCGTAGTGTACATAAAATCTTAATGTAATATGCCATAGCATATATAGAACTTAATTTGATAAATCGTAGTGTACATAGATCTTAATATTCGATGTTATAGCATACATAGATCTTAATGTAATATGTCATAGTGTACAAAAATATTAATGAAATGTCATATCTATAATGGTTTTAGTGTAATGAAAGGTCTACAGAGGTTAATGTGTAATATGACATTCCGTTAATACATCTTAACGTTATATATCTGTCTGATCTTACTTTAGTTATGACATTACATCGAAATAATACAGCGTTGTCTACAGAAATCTTTGTGTAATGTAATTGTCAGCATAGTTCTTAATATAATATATCAACGTCCACACAGATTTTTCATGTAAAATGTCATAGCTAACACAGACTTTACTGTGATATGTCACTATCTACATAGATCATACTGCAACATGTCACTGAAAGAAAAAGAAAAACCACAACAAAATCTTAAATACTTCTGCGACAGACCAACACAACGATCTGCAACAGGGTGGCAACTTCTTATCCACACGCCACGCACGTTCTTTCTCAATTGCATCGTATTACCTGTCTCCTAACAAATCACCAGTCTTCACATTACACTTTCAATTCGCTTTATCTCACCTTAATTGTTATGTAAGTGTTATTTGATATTGTCAGCTTTTCGCCGATGTTCTTATATTTGTATGTCTTTTTTTTTTGTTTTGTTGGTGTTGTTGTTTTTTTAAATACACTTTATTGTTGCACTAAAGCATTGTTGTTGTTGTTGCTATTGTTGTTATTGTCGTCTTTTGTTTGTTTTCTAAAATGTCTTCCGACCCACCGCCGCCTTTTCGACACCCGCCATAATGCCTCCACTTGTATATATTAATCTAATCTCAAGAACACTCGAATCTCTAAGAGCTTCGGCCGTATTCACGCGCTCTTCTGGCAATAGCCTTTTTTCGGGCCACACCCTGTATGTATACATAGATATATACAACATCTACATATATATATATATATATATATATATATATATATATATATATATATATATATATATATATATATATATATATATATATATATATATACATATAGACATACATACAGAGAGAGAGAGTGAGATACATTTATACACATACTTACATACATCTCTTTCTTTCCTTCCCTCTCTTTTTCTTTCTGTCGGCCTCTCTCCACACACACACACACACACACAAACACACACACGCAATGATATACAAATAATTGCAAATGTGTGTGCATGTGTGCGTATGGGTGTATATGTGTGCGAGTGTATTCTTGCCATATAATGTATACACACACACGCTCACACACAAGTATATATGCATAAATATATGCATATATATATGCATATATATATATATATATATATATATATATATATATATATATATATATATATATATATATATATATATATATATATATATATATATGTAGGTAGGTATATATATTATATATAGGCGCAGGCGTGGCTGTGTCGTAAGTAGCTTGCTTAGCACCAAATGGTTCCGGGATCAGTCCTACTGCGTGGCACCTTGGGCAAGTGTCTTCTACTATAGCCTCGGGCCGACCAAAGCCATGTGAGTGAATTTGGTAGACGGAAACTGAAAGAAGCCTTTCTTATATATATATATATATATATATATATATATATATATATATATATATATATACATATTCATATACATATCTGTCCCTATCCATGTGTGTGCCCGTGTGTCCCCCTTATATGCTATTTGAATACGTCAGTTACAAAGATCTTTCTCAATACATTTCGTTTACGTAATTGCGTATTTGCATGTTCTTTGATGTGCTTGTGTATGCCCGTGAACATTTGAGTGAGCATGAGCACCGTGCAGTGTGTATGTGCATACGTTGCGCTTACATGTGTAATGTGTGTTTTTATGCAATATATAAATGTTGATATATGCACTGAACTGTATTTGTAGATATGGATATATATATATATATATATATATATATATATATATATATATATATATATACAAGCATATATCAGAGGCTCATGGATGATGCAGGGACTTATTTAAGTGATCCATATCTAAGTCTGGTTATGTGTAGTGTCATTATATAACTGTTGTGTAAGGATCCAACTTTCATTCTGCCTATCGATGTGTGTGTGTGTGTGTGTGTGTGTGTGTGTGTATACATTACCTTAGAAACAAAATCACGATAGCAGTCCACGCCCCTGAGCCACGTGCCTGAAACGTGGCTTGTCGAAATAGCAGTTAGGTTATCATGAATGGTTTCTTAAGATAATAGGTCGTTCGTTACCTTTGATGTTGGAGTAGGAAGGAAAGTAGTGTTTAGTTAGCGGGGCGGTGGCTACTTCATGTTTTGTGTACTTATTGTTATTGTTGCCGCCGCCGTTTTAAATGTTGTTATTGTCGTTGTGTAACCTGAGGTCAAACCGCACCGTGCAGGTCTATGATCAAGTGGGTTCGTTCCAGAATATCCCGTCTTTTCAAAGGTATTTTGGAATATATTATGCAATGTATGTACTTCGTTTTCAAGGTAGTAAATTTGATAAGAAGGAAATGTAGCTGCTATTTCTAGCTAACAGTCGTAGAGCGCCCTGGCTCGTTCGCTCATAGTGGAGCTGTTGTCGGTCAGGAGAGAACAGCGTTTGGTTAGCTGATGCTTCATCTTTGATCAATAGATATTATCGATCTTTTTCCTATAAACCTATCTCATCGATCACTAGTTATTCCTTTGCCAGCCAGTAGAGTTGCCGGGGGTTGACAAATATCGGCCTCCGAATCGACTTGAAAGTGCTCTCCGACTCATTGGTTGTAGGCCATTACAGAACATTCCGTTGATCAATATAGTCCACCTCGCAGGTTAGCAGACGTTTCTCGTTTGATCAGTAAGTGTACGTTGACCTTTGCAGTCTTCTGGTTAGCCAATAGAAGCTCTATCTTTGGCCAGTATTAACTTTATTGGCCAGCAGAAATCCACTCTTTTGCCTATTTATTTGTTTGTTTTCTATACAAAAGAACGGCCCCGTCCGTGGTATTCTTCTTATTGTTTTATTAACACTTCCAAATATTTACGAAAAAGGTAAAAAAAAAAACGCTCTCAGTGTGTTTAGCACTGGAAATATATATTGTTAAAGTCGAGTGATCATAACGTTTTGCAGCCAGGAAACAAGGTCGGGAAAATTGATAGCCAAAATTATTGTTGGCGTTCAGTATCATAGGATGGCAGACATGTACTCTAACTTTTCTGTGTAATTTATGAACGAACCATTCTATCTTTACATCTAGCACATCAATCAGGCTTTACTTCGTTGTAAATTAGTCATTTGAAATTTGTTAACGTCATCATATATAGAAATTATCTCCGTTCTTTTCTTTTTTCTTTACCTAAATATCGATTTCTTTGCGTATCGTATAACATTTGTCTGCAGTGAACAGTTGGCATTTTCACGTTACATATATGTAGTAAAGTATGTCCGATGATTGACAAGTCGACATCAAAATGGTCAACACATAGAACATTCATTCATTCTCCATATATATATATATATATATATATATATATATATATATATATATATATATATATATATATATATATATTTGTGGGCAATTTTGTGGTGTTTCTGTTCTTGTCAAATCTAGAGGTGGCTCGCTGAATGGTAAAACGGTTTTTAAAATCCCCTTCTGACATTCCGATATAGAATTATTTTTGTCTCAACGGGGTTGTTAACTTTGTCTTGAAGCTAATTACTTTTTTCAGTCACTTGCCGTTAAGAAGATATGTTTCTTTAGTTTTTCAATTATATCAAGATATATTCGTGCTTACAGATAAATATACTTATGTACCTATGTACATTAGTATATATCTTAGCTAGACAGGTTTCCTCAATCGTTCAATTATATTCGGCTGCTTCTGTAAGTCTTAACTCGTATATGTACATATAACAGGTAGACAAGTCTCTTTAAATATTTCGGTTATATTTCGTTACGTATGCACTTGCTTACGAGACTGTGTTGTTGTGTTGGTGCAGCTCCACTAAGATAGCCACAAGTGTCAGACAACGCCATAATTCGGCGAAATATGAAGCAGACCAGAGCAGCGGCCATATTAACAAACAAACTAAATGAGGATAGATGGAATGCACACACATATACACTCCCGTTGTCTTTTATGTACATTTACAGTACATATGTACCTAATCTCATTCTTCTTTATAAATAACCATTTTTTTAAAAAATATTTTCAGTGTTGTATGACTAGCAGATGTTTTAATAGAGGTTATATAATTACTGTTTATAATTGATATGTGTGTGTGTGTGTGTGTGTGTGCGTGTGTGTGTGTGTGTGTGTGTGTGTGTGTGTGTGTGTGTGGTTGTGTATGTAATGCCAATGCGTATACTTGCTCGGTTAGCATGCTGATACAGTGTATAAGATGGCGGCTGAATGCACCGATTAGCTACATCATCCCTCTGTCCAAGTTACTTCTTTGAGCGACGCTTTAGCAATTTTGATAAATCTATTTATCAGTTTTCCTATCTATCTATCTATCTATCTATCTATCTATGTCTCTGTGTCTGTCTGTCTATAAATACAGATAGAGAAAGAGAGAGAGAGAGAAAGAGGTATATGTATGTGTAAATATGTGTGTGTATATATATATATATATATATATATATATATATATATATATATATATGTATGTATATGTATATTACTATACATGTATCTGAACACGCGTACGTTCGTGTATGCATGTGTCTAAGTCGGTATTTGTTTATTTCTGTGTGTGTAATTATATGTGTGCGTGTGTGTATATCTATATATCTAAATATATATACATACATACATATATCTATCTATCTCTCTCTCTCTCTCTATATATATATATATAAATATATATATATATATATATATACACACATTCATATGTATATATAAATGCATGTGATTATTTATGTATATATATGTACATACACATATGTATATATGTATATATATATGTGTGTGTGTGTGTGTACGTATATATATGTGTGTTTGTGTATGTGTGTATATGTATGTAAAAAATGCAAACCGTCAAGTGTTAATAGTTATTCGAATATAGAAACAATACGGTTTCGAATTTACCGCTCTGCGAGGGGACCTACATCACCCGGCGAGTTCTTACTAGCCTGTCGCAGCGTTTTGTGTGAGGTGAGTATTTCCGTGTGTGACAGAGAAACATGGATTGTTACATTATTAAACGGGTATATGGAAACGCCATCAGTTTCATAAAGTTTTAAGTGCCCTCGTGGGGCCTCTCAGTGCTATTTGTTTAGTGCATTATATCAAAGGCAGCGTTCGCTTAAGTTTATTTCGTGTACTTTAAAATTAGGTTTTCATTAGAGATATTTAACACTTGTAAACCATACACACACACACACACACACACACACACACACACACACACACGTACATATACATACACAGACACATACACAGACACATACACATACACCACACTCACACACAGACATGCGTACATACAAACATATATACGCACATGGGGAAACATAGACATCCATACATACATAAATACGTACGTAGACTTATATGAACGCGAGTGTGTGTTTATATGTGTGTATGTGTGTGTATATTTGTACACACACATTCACACACACATACATATAGATATAGATATTCAGAAAAAAACACAATCGTATATAGACACGCGCAGAAGTATATATATTCAGCTATAAACTTATACATATACACACACGTATGTTTATTTATTTATATATTATATATATTATGTTTATAAATATAGAATATAGAAACACATATGTATATGCAAACATATATATATATATAGGTCTAACTCTCTATATATGTATGTATTAATGTATATATAAGTGTGTAATGGGCGATTATACACACATAAAGCTTCACCACAAATTTTGAATGTAGTTATACCGATACATACACTCACCCACACACACATATACATAGCTATGAATATACGTTTATACACATGTATGTGAATGCACACTCCTGTTTAAATGCATGTATGCATGCAGTCACCCACAGAGACACGTACACAT
>NC_142945.1:4517874-4520374 GCF_046866305.1 Octopus bimaculoides | reverse complement strand
ATCGATACAGATGGAAAGTTAACCATGATATCCCTTCTAACAAGTGAGAGCATTGTCTTAACTATATTAGACTGACAAGATGTAATAAAACCGAAACGTGTCTGGAATTATCCGATCTCTCATAGAACTGATTCATTTATGTAATGCCATTCTCTTTGTAGCTTATTTAAATCCGAGAAAACCTCCCTTTCTTTGTTGACCAAAATTTTATAATTAACATTATAATCATTCCCAGAAGTGTGGGGTGTAATTTCAAATAATTTTTAGCATTTTTGGGTCATATCATTAAATGTGTTAGTACCGCCCACTGAATTGCACTCAATTTAATTTTATTTCTGTACGTATTTATACACCAAATTGCTGTAAGTTATTAATGAAGTCGATTTGCAGATGTTCTAAAACACGGGACATTCTTTGCGCTTTTTCTTCGACTGCGTGGCATCTTGGGCAAGTGTCTTCTACTACAGCCTCGGGCCGACCAAAGCCTTGCGACTGGATTTGGTAGACGGAAACTGAAAGAAACTCGTCGTATATGTGTTTATGTATGTGTGTGTCTGTCTGTCTGTCGGTCTGTCTGTCGGTCTGTCTGTCTGTCTGTGTCTGTGTGAGCGCGTGTGTCCTTGTGTCTGTGTTCATCCCCCACCACCGCTTGACAACTGGCGTTGGTGTGTTTACATCCCCCGTAACTTAATGGTTCGGCAAAATAAACCGATAGAATAATTACAAGGCTTACAAAAAATTAGTCCTGGGGTCGATTTGTTCGGTAAAAGAACCCTCCAAGTCGGTGCCCCAGCTTCGACCGCAATCAACATGATTGTAACAACTAATAGAACTTAAAATACCATGAACAAAATATCACAAGGCAATTTGCCTAGCGCTCCACCAACTCACATCAAAACAATGTTCTATTTGAAACCCTGATCCTAATGTTTTAGTCACAGTATAAGAATTACTAACCCACAATACACTTGCTTCAATGTTCATTGGTACCAAGTAACATAGTGCTATAGTTAGTGTATAGGAAGAAACTATCCCACAAAATTACCTACAGCAGTGTTAAAGTCATCCGATATTACTGTCATTGTATACAAGGAAACTATCCCTCGAAATACCTACAGCAATGTTAAGCCATAACCAGCAGACATTTAATGTAATGATCCCCATACAGAACTTTAAAAAATCATACTGAAATCGTATTAGATGATATGTGTGTGTGTATATATATATATATATATATATATATATATATATATATATATATATATATATATATATATATATATATATATATATACACACACATACAAATACATATATGTGTATATATTATTATTATTGTTATTATTATGATTAATATTATTATTATTATTATTATTATTATTATTATTATTATTATTATTATCATTATTATTGTTGTTGTTCTTGTTGTTGTTATTATATAAGGCGATGAGCTGGCAGAAACGTTAGCACGTTTCTTAGTGGTAATTCGTCTGCCGATATGTTCTGAGTTCAAATTCTGTCGAGGTCGACATTGCCTTTTATCGTTTCGGGGTCGATAAAACAAATATCACTCGAACACTGAGGTCAATATAATCGACGTATCCCCTCCCCCAAAATGGCTGCCCTTGCGGCAAAATCTGAAACCATTATTATTATTATTATTATTATTATCATCATCATCATCATATATGTTAGGCAGCAGGCCTGCAGAGTCGTTAGTAAGCCGGATAAAAATGCTTACCCGCATCTCATCCGTCTTTACGTTCTCAGTTCAAATTTCGCTGAGGTCAACTTTGCTGTTATCCTTTCAGGGCCGATAAATTAAATACGGTCAAGCGGTGGGGGCGACAAAAACACACTCACACATATGCACAATCTCACACGCACGCACGCTTCTTTTCAGTTTCCGTCTGTCAAGAACAACGACAAGGCTGCTTAGAAAGCAACTGGGTTAACTTGGCTGAAAAGAGGCCGCAGTCAAATGACTGAAACAAATAAAAGTATATATATATATATATATATATATATATATATATATATATATAGGGGGGGGGGGGGAGAATTCACAAAAAGAAGGACAAAAGACGAAGACAGGTGGTATAGACAATATATATGTAGAAGGTTGAAAAAGAACACACGAGTTGATAAATATATGGAAAAAAAAGTCAAGGTAGAAAATGCTAAAATAATTTTATAAAAAACATTTCAGTACCGGTTTCGGTCATTGAGACTTTTTCAACTCTAATTATGGAATACAATATTAAATTTTGGAAAAATTAAATGAAAAGTATTTTAAAAGAATATTTGCATAGTATTCAAATACAAGGGGCATTTTCCTTGTTTCTGCCTGTCTCTGTCTCTCTCGTTTACTCTTGTGTTTGTTTGTTTGTTTATGTGTGTGTGTGAGTGTGTGTGTGAGTGTGTGTGTGCGTGTGTATAGGTATATGTGTGTGTGTGTACGTCTGTACGTGTACATGTGTGTCTATGTGTGTGTGTTTGT
>NC_142945.1:4505374-4515374 GCF_046866305.1 Octopus bimaculoides | reverse complement strand
TTAAAAACATCAAACAGGTTGTTAAGTCCGATTCTTTCATCTTCGACTTTGATGTAAATATTAATATATGTAAGAAATACGACAAGCAGGGCTAGTAGGGCAAAACAGGGCAAAGCAAGGCATAGCAGGGCATAGCAGGGCATAGCAGGGCATAGCAGGACAAAGCGAGCAAAGTCGGGCGTAGCATGACAAAGCAGGGAAAAGTAGGACAAAGCAAGGCAAAGAAGAGCAAAGAAGACAAGGAATCCGAACAGTAACCACGCCAACTCCACCAAACAACAGCTTTCTATCCTCTAGACCACATACCAGTATCTTAAGAAGAGACAGGAAATTATGAATGGAGAGCTTTAGAAACCGTGTTTGCAGAATCAAAGAGCCAAGAAATGGTCAAATCAAGCGCTTTAGACGATAACATTTAGGGAAATGATATCTATGTTGTTTACATTCGATACCAACAAGAAACCATATTTTCATCAAATCACTACATGACGTTTTAGAAAAGACAAAATGGGCAGAGCTGGAACGCTTTTGATTCGATGTTTGTTGAATCAAAGCTGACCTGAATCAAACCATAACGAAACAATCAAATCAGTCAGTGTCGGCGCTAATATAATTAAAGAAATCTCATGCATTTGGTTACATCTTATATGAAATAGTAGCCTCATTGCATTTAAGTCACAAGCTGGGAGGCCACAGTTGGTGCGTGTTTGATTTTACGTTTTGCTGATTCAAAGCTGCAGGCTCAAACAACACCGAATCGACCAATTCAGCCGCTGTAGACGGTAGCATAACTAGGGAAATGTTACACGTGCTATTTATATATTCCCTTTTGACATTTCAACTCAACTTTCAAATTTATACTTAAAGAAGAAATAACGTTGGTTGTCATGGCAGCGGTAAAACGTTACCAGGACAACCAATATAGATATAGTAACTAAATTTTCCTCAAATTATAAGGTATTTGTATCGTGGAAGACATATATCAGCCATTCAGAAATACACGAAGGCTATTAATTTAAGCATTTATTATTTGGTGTCAAGATCTTCGTTGCCCCATCTGCGATCTGATAATGACCGCAATTTCACTGCTTTGAGATGGTGGAGCGAAATTAGCAGTTTCTGGGTGTTTTTGTATGGCTAATATGTGCCTTTCACGCTGTCATTGTTTGAATTTCAATATTTCAACACATGGTCCCACATGAAACCACTTGCCGGACAAGTATAACTCCGAAATATAAAGGATTTATGTGAAAGAAAAAACGATGTAACGATACATTAGATAAAGAAAACCCAGATATCTGATCACCAGAACGTTGAGTTCTGAGATAGAATAGTTTGATCCGAAGTTTGCTGAATCACGTCCGAGCTTTAACAACATAACCATCGTTGTAACTAAGTATATCTAATATCAGCGCAAGGACAGAAATTTAAGGTGTCAATATAGTCGACTACATTGACCCCTTCAGTTGTATGTTATTATTATCGATCACCGCAACGATGAAAGGAACATTTAATCACGGCTTTAGTAAAATTTGGAACGTAAAGAGTAGGCACAAAAATACAGGACAGCAAATTGCTCAAATGAAAACTGTTGCGTCGAGACAAAATCCCGCAGCGTATGCCTTTCATATTAGTGTACTAGAACGCATTAAAAGGAGCATAAATATCTTTGTCATTGCATCAAAGAGTGTCTGTGTGGTAAGAAACTAGTGTCTTCTACTATAGCTTCGGGCCGACTAAAACCTTGTGAGTGGATTTGAAAGAAGCACGTCGTACACACACACACACACCACCACCACCACCACCAGCACCACCAGCACCACCAGCACCACCAGCACCACCACCACCATCCCTTGACAACCGATATTGGTGTGTTTACGTCCCCATAACTTAGCGGTTCGGCAAAAGATTTCCGACAAAGAATAAGTCCTGGAGTCGATTTGTTCGACTAAAGGTGCTCTAGCATGGTCGCAGTCAAATGACTGAAGCGAGTAAAAAAATAAAATAATACACACACACACACACACACACACACACACACACACACACACACATATATATATATATATATATATATATATATATATATATATATATATATATATATATATATATATATATACATATATATACGTTTTGTGTATGTGTGTATATGTGTATTATGTGTACATATGTGGCGTATATCATTAAGTAGACGGCAGCACATGTAGATAAATACATTATAAGAGGATGGGTTTGCATTTGCGAGCATGTGTAATACTTCCTCTTCTTTTCTTTTCTCTACCTCTTTTCCTCCATCTTCTATCTCTCTCTCTCTCTCTCTCTCTCTCTCTCTCTCTCTCTCTCTGTATATATATATATATATATATATATATATATCCCTCTCTCTCTCTCTCTCACTCTCTCTCTTTCCCCTCCTCTTTCTTTCTCTCTTTCTTGCTCTCTGTATACGTCTCTATGTGGCTTTGACTGCAATATAATCACACAGCAAGCCGATACATTCACACGCTGTGTGAAAATTAATGGGGAGCCCCCATGCCATGTACAAATAAGACAGTGCTTCTCTCCATAATGCAGGTCAGTGTGCACACACATACACACTTACACACACGCTCACTCACATACATACACACTAACACATACATACACACACACACACACATATATATGTACGTACATACACACACAATCTTATGTAATCGTTTGATAAATAGAGACACACTATTAGTCTACTGACACACTTACTTGCACATTGCATAAAAACCACTCACACACAGACACATACACATATAAGCCTAAATTAAGATTGGTGCACAAACACGCACATATATATACACACACACATGCTCTGTGTGTGTATGTATGTGTATGCATATACACAATATCCATATTCACACACACGTTAACACAAACACACACACAAACACGCGATCGCTCTCACATACACACCAACTCGAATATGGGTATATATACTATTGCGTAGAATTTGTGTTGATAAAAGTGCCCCAGTATGGTCACACACAAATGGCTATGCTGGTAAAATGGGCGCATATATATATATATATATATATATATATATATATATATATATATATATATGCGTATACATATATACATATATATATATATATATCTCCCTTTTTCGCTCTCTTGTCTTAGAAAGAACTTTTCCCCCACCACCTCCTCTTCCGGTCTTTTCACAATGTAACCTCGTGGGCATCGGTACCATTTTCCTCTTTCTCCGTTTTTCCATCCTCCGAACTTTCCATCTTTCCGACGAAGGGCTACGCCCGAAACGTCATACACTCTCTCTTTCCTTTCCCGGAGCGTCCAATAACACTATCTGTATCACGTCCTCACTTTGTTGTCTTTTTGTTATTGTTTTTTTGAACTTATATATATATATATATATATATATATATATATATATATATATATGCACACACACACACACACACACACACACACACACGTTTATATGTGTGTGTACGTCATTATTCAGTTTCATTTCAAGGTTTCTTGCCAATAGAGAAAAGCCGGGGTTGTCTTTGCCTTTGTCCCCTACCACCGCCCATTTGACAACCCGTGTTTGTTTATTTTCCCGCAGAAAAGAAATCGATCGTATAAGTAGAAGATTAAAGGGAAATATGTCTTGGGTTGATTTGCTCGCCTTAACCAATGGTTTCCATTTGGTGCCAATATAACCTTTAATACAATGCTCGAAATATTTCAACAATGTTTTTCATACAATTTCTTATAATATTTAATTACAAAAATACAATTCTTATATCGTTTTATTCTTTTACTTGTTTTAGTCATTTGACTGCGGCCATGCTGGAGTTGCGCCTTTAGTCGAACAAATCGATCCCAAGACTTATTCTTTGTATGCCTAGTACTTATTCTATCGGTCTCTTTTGTCGAACCGCTAAGTTACGGAGACGTAAACACACCAACATGTAGGGGGGACAAACACACACACATATATATATGACGGGTTTCTTTTTGTTTCCGTCTACCAAATCCACTCACAAGGCTTTGGTCGGCCCGAGACTATAGCAGAAGACACTTGCCCAAGGTGCCATGTGCCACACAGTGGGACTGAACTCGGAGGCATGTGGTTGGCAAGCAAGCTTCTTACTAATGGTTGAGAACCATTAAAAACCGTTTATGTCTTTGTGCATTGATCAGACGAGTGGAATGGACCTCAAATAAACCAATTAAAGAACCACGCCGAAAATAAGTCCAATACGCTCGAAATTGTCAAAGACATGCTTCAAGTTTTCTAAACTTGAATAAACTAAAATAAATAGAATAATAATTAATACAAACGTATTTGTACATTATGAACGAAATGAATAATAATAATGTAACATAAATAAAATGTCAAACGTTTCGATGCATGACAATGGCCCACCCTATGTGTGTATATATATATATATATATATATATATATATATATATATATATATATATATATATATATATATATATATATATATATATATATATATATATATATGTAAATCTATAATTATTAGCATGTCTAATATGATTTGCTAAAAAATATGTTATTTACAACCATCGGAGCGCGAAGCTCTTCTCACGACCGCAGGATGGTGAGATGGTTGTGACTTGTAAACAGTCTTGAGTAGGAATCGAAAAGAGAAATATGAACACGCAAGACGCATGCGTACACTGGATTCGTAAAACAGAAAAGGGGAATATAAACGCAATGCGCATGTCACACCTCATGCAGCGTTGATGCAATTTTCTGAGAGTAACTGTATCCACTTCGAGACTGAATCTTTTAAAAATAACTTTCACGTGTTCTCGAAGCTTCTCTTATGTTTTGGATAATGTGAATGGAGTTTAAGCTTTGCGCTTTTAGGTTTAGTGTCAGGATTACAGAGAAAGATATTACTGTATTACTGACTTCAACCTCCTGTAGGGTTAATATTTTGGACTGAGGCATTGACGTAAATGTTGTTGGTGTCAACCTGTAAAAGTTGATGATTTAAAAGGGAAGATCGTAGGTATCAAAGCACCGCCACTTACTACATTAATGGTTCATTATTAAAGGTCAGGTAACTGTTCAAACATGTCACATATTCTCAGATCTTTCAAAGGTGGGATCATTAGTGGGCCCTGTTAAGGGTCGGGTGTATAGTGATTGAGGAATGTTATTATAATTCACTGCATCTCAGCCGTCATCTTCCAGTATTAACCTTCTAAATCTCTGAAAAAATGTCAGCTCCCGGGTAAATATCAAATTTTAAATCTTGGTATACTTGTGTTCCTGTCATTAAGCCTTACCACCTGTTGCTTGCTCATCTATGCATATATTGGCCTTGGTCTTAAAAATATATTATTGGATACGAAGAAATCATTTTAATTTTAATTAAATAGCTACACTGTTCTCTCCCCAAATCGCTCTTGAAAGCCGAATAGCGTTCTTAAAAAATCAGGGCACAAATTAAATCGACTACTCAAGCAGCGACAGCGGGATATGAATTCAGAACATAGATGTACTGAAGACATTACCACAAGGCACCTCGTATGATGTTGTAACTTTTCATTTCTGCCAGTTCGCTCGCTTGCTATACATTGATGATAATTTTTGTATCGAAAGGACGAAAGTAACGTTGACCTCAGACGGATTTGAACACAGATTTCAAAGATTTCGAAAAACCACGACAGGGTAACTCGTCTGATGTTCTAGCAATACCTGCTCTATGCTGGCATTTAATTGAATGTCTACGGAAGAACATCGGTCTCACTGCGTTGCACCTTGGGCAAGTGTCTTCTACTAAAGCCTCGACTAAATCTTTGCGAGTGGATTTGGTTGACGGAATCTGAAAGAGGATAGGGACAACTGATGAAGGGGAATATTCTTTTTGTTACATGTCTCGTTTCTCTGTTTGTTTTTTTCGTTGTCTGAAAAAAGTTCGTTTCCTATGTTTTCGTTTTTACGTTTTCGTTTCTCATTGTGTATAAAGTTGTTTTTTTTATGTCCTGTACACATATATGCATGTATATATATATATATATATATATATATATATATATATATATATAGATATAGGTATGTGCACATATGTATGTATATATGCATGTATCTATATATTATTTATATTATTATTATATATATATATCTAGGTATTTCGGCCGATGCTTGTATGTGTGTGTGTGTGTGTGTGTGTGTGTGTGTGTGTGTGTGTGTGTGTGTGTGTGTGTGTGTGTGTGCATGTGCGTATTTATAAAGTCAGTACAAGATGTAACTACATGCATGCATATTTATAGACCTGCAAATAGCAATGTCTGCTGAATTGTACGAGATATCTCTGGTAATTATGTCGGAAAATGGCGGATATGAGCAAATCGGTGTGAACGAAAAGAAAAGGACATATATAATACATACTGACGCGCGCACGCACACACATGCACACACACACAAATACATACTTTCATACAAACTTACATACAACTTCACATATGAATGTGTGAATACGTATATATATATTTATGTACGTGTGTGTATATGTCTCTATATAAGTACTCTTGCATTAATTTTTTTTGTGTATCTACAAATGTGCAAATGTTTGTATATATATATATATATATACATGTATATATATATATATATATATATATATATATATATATATATATATATATATATATATATACATACATACATATACAGACCTATGTATGCTTCCAAGTATAGTGTTATGTATATGTACTGTATGTATATATTTGTGTGTGTTGGTGTGTGTGCTTGTACGTAAACAAGTGTAAACTCTTAATATATATTTACGTTTGTATCTCTAAGTGTATGGCACATGTTGCTCATTCTATGTACGTGTATTTCACCGCATGTATATATATCTCTTATAAAACAGTATGCTGTATATATGTGTGTGTATGCAGAAGATTGCAGACCTGTATATATTAGTAAGTAGGTATATTATGCCTATCTAAGTGTGCTAGTAATGATCTATCTGTGCGTGTGCACCAATGAGTATGTCAGTGCATATAGGTTGGTGTAGCGAATTTAGGTGCAATTGAACTTAATATTTTAAAGTGAGTTTATGTCTATTAAAATGGCTGCCAGATAGTATGAAAGTAAATGGCCTTTCTTTTAACTGGCCTAAAATTCAGCGTATCAGACTAGAGGTCGAGTTAACTTCAATAGCCTTTATTTGATGTTAGTCTATGTAAATTGGAGCATAACCATGTTATTGCGTGAATGTTGGTCATTTTAACCCTTTTGAAACCGCGAATACACTTTAGCGGACAGGATTTCGTTTGACTACAATATCCCTGGTACCTTAGCAAGTGTCTTTGGTCGGCCTTGTGTCGATCAAAGTCTTGTGAGTGGATTTGTTAGACGGAAACTGAAAGAAGCCCGTCTTACACGCGTGTGTGTCTGTGTTTGTGTTTTCCCCTACCACCCTTCGGCAATCGGTGTTGATGTGTTTACGTCACCGTAACTTAGCGGTTCGGCAAAAGAATATCGATGCTATAAATGGCAGGCTTTAAGAAAATCAGTAAAGTACTAAGGTAGGATTCATTTGACTACAATTTTTTCAAGGCGGTGCCTCAGCACAGCCGCAGTCCAATGACTGTAACAAGTGAAAAGATTAAAAGATAGAAAGATGTGTGTGTGTGAGTGAGAGAGAGAGAGAGAGAGAGAGGGAGAGAGTGCGCACGCGTGAGTACCCGCATACACACACACACACACACACCGTACGAGCTTATTAAGTTTTAGTGACCTGCTTTCCCAATTTGTTAATTATCTTCATGTTATTATTTTTACTTTTTTTACGAAGTAATTAGGGAGTCTCTAGGTGGCTGCTCGACAAGCTAGAAGTAGCAGCCAAATCTTCGTCCTCGATCGAATGACGCCTTCTTGTCTTGAAAAACGGTGAAGGACATAATTGATAAATCGTACACCCTGGGTTACACAAAGTGTGAAAAATGGAAACGGGACGTTCACTGCTTGAAAGTCATTGACTCTTGGTCAGTTTATCCTAGATTGACCTCAGACTCGGAAATAAGAGCAGCAGCAGCAGTTATAGCAACATTAACAATAAGAACGACAAGTATCGGGCTTCCATTAAAACTCTTAGACTGTATAATTGATGCCGCTTTACTTTAAACAAACTGGAGGAAATCCTCGATGGTTATGCAGTTTGAAACACACACACACACACACACACACACACACACACATATATATATGTACATATGTATACATATATATATGTATACGTATACATACATACATATATCCCTTTTACTATTTTACTCTTTTACTTGTTTCAGTCATTTGACTGCGGCCATGCTGGAGCACCGCCTTTAGTCGAGCAAATCGACCCCAGGACTTATTCTTCGTAAGCCTAGTACTTATTCTATCGGTCTCTTTTTGCCGAACCGCTAGATTACGGGGACGTAAACACACCAGCATCGGTTGTCAAGCGATGTTGGGGGAACAAACACAGACGCACAAACACACACACACACACACACACACACATATATATATATATATATATATATATATATATATATATATATATATATATATATATATATATACATGTACATATATACGACGGGATTCTTTCAGTTTCCGTCTACCTAATCCACTCACAAGGCTTTCGTTGACCCGAGGATTTGGTTGAAGACACTTGCCCAAGGTGCCACTAGTGGGACTGAACCCGAAACCATGTGGTTGGTAAGCAAGCTACTTACCACACAGCCACTCCTGCGTATAATATATATATTTGAATGTAAGTATATGTAACTATGTATCTGTCTATCAATCTATATATCGCAGCGATGAATCAAGAATTTAAAACAAGAGACTGTAAATATGTCACCACGGATATGGAAGATAGATAGATAGATAGATAGATAGATAGATAGATAGCGACAGACAGACAGATAGACAGACAGGGAGGCAGGCAGGCAGGCAGGCAGGCAGACATGGATTCCTATAAAGATAAAAGTAAAAGTAGATAAGCATAGAGCGTTGTTATAAGATGTTAACTACTTCCGGCGGAATGGTATTCTGTGTCAGTTCAACCCACGGCAGGAAATGCACCATGCACAGATGAAAGACAGACCGATACATTCAGGCGACTTCGCATTCTAACAGATTCGTCTATTGAGCAGAAAGACGCGCTAATGACACGGCCGTTTCTTTCCTATTCTCGTCCGATTATTGCGGTTTGTGTTGTGGCAGCAGCAGCAGTAGTAGTAGTAGTAGTAGTAGTTGCTGCTGTTATTGTTGTCGTTGTTGTTGTTGTTGATGTGCTTGTTTCTCCCATTTTCATTACGTTGCTTTTCTCACTACATAAATCTTTTCTTTTCTTTTCTTTTCTGCGGCCCGCGAGCTGACAGAGTCGTTAACCGCTCTGGACAAGATTCTTAGAGGACGGCATTTCTTGCGGCATTTTACGATCTGCGTTCGAATACCGCCGATTGTCACCATTGACTTTCATCGCTCCTGGGCAAATAAAATAAGCACCACTCATAAAATTGTAACCTTGTACCAAAATCTGAACGAATTTCTTGTTATTATTATTTACCGTGGTAAGAAGATTGTTTCCCAACCACATGGGAATTCGGAATTCTACGTTCATGATTGTATCACAAAACCTATACATGTGTGTGTGTGTGTGTGCGTGCATGAGTGTGTGTGTGTGCGTGCATGAGTGTGTGTGTGTATTTATGTGTATATACTATATATTATATATTCTTTTCTACTCTAGGCACAAGACTCGAAATTTTGGTGGAGGACGCCAGGCGATTAGATCGACTCCAGTATGCAACTGGTACTTAATTTATCGACCCCGAAAGGATGAAAGACAAAGTCAACCTCGGCGAAATTTGAACTCAGAACATAAAGAGTGAGAGAAAGTTGGGGCGAAAGAGTACAACAGGGGTCGCCACCACCCACTGCCGGAGCCTCGTGGAACTTCAGGTGTTTTCG